>NW_007727209.1:160221-191774 GCF_000696425.1 Galeopterus variegatus
TGTAACCAAGTGCAGTAGCGTGTATATAGAACTTCATGCTAACATCGACAAAACTAGGAATTTCTCTGAAGTTTGCTGGGTAGTTCACAACTTTGAAGAAATGGCTAAAATTCCAGGGCAGGAATGGGACAACACTGGGGGATCTCAGGCACTGGATGACCATCTCCAGTCAAGTTCCTCCACCGCACTTTCACAAAGATTCAAAGGCTGTTGGCCAAGCTCAGGTCGTAAGCCCTTTCCTTAGGACACCAGAATCACCTGGACTGGGGAAGGCAGTTCAGAAAGGGAGAGGTGAAAGCCAATTGGAGCAAGAGGTGTATACTACACCGTATCACCCCCACTTCTTTTTGGATTGAACGGGTTTCATACCCACAGGCCTGGAAAGAAATGAGAGCCCTTTAAGGAAGGAGGATGTTCTATGTCTTAACACGGTAAGGCCAGGTTGAGGGCCAGTGGTGTTTGACAAAGCACACGAGAGCAGTTTTTGGAGCAGGATAGGTCTCCTCAAACCTTTTCAAAATCAATATATTGGGGGAAAAATGGATTGAGAATGATGATGTAGAGAGGAGGTTACAAAAAGGATTTGGACTAAGTACTGGTCTAAGTGCTTTAGATGTATAAATTCACTTTGAGGCAGGTACTATAATTATAATTTGAATTTTATAGATAAGGAGACTAAGTTGTTAGATAAATTGTCCAAGGTGAAACAGAGCTGAGGTTCGAACACTGGCAGTCTGGTTCGCAGTCATGCTTCTAATCACTAGGCTATCCTATCTCTAACTCTAATACCAGTTCTTGGTTCTGAGTGGAGTCACATGTCTTAGATTACCTTAAATTACCCGACCTGGGCTAACTGTAGCTTTATTTTCTAACCCTTTCTTGCTTCAGATCTCACATGTAGCCCACATTTTTATTGTCTGTATATCAGTCTCTTTTTTAAGTTTACCAAATGAGAGAGACTTAAAAAAGAAAAATACCAAAGAAGATAAAAGACATTTTCTAAGAAATGTGATTAGACAAAATAAAGATTTTGAATGAAATTGACAGGGAAGTTTTTGTTTGTTTAGTCCTTAAATTTATCTCTTCTCTTTCAATCTCTTTTTATTATTAATCAGCCATGCAGTGGTGCTATGTGCCTTTCATATTTGTTTGAACCCTTTTGTTCCTTTATGTCCTGGTCGAGATTCATTCAAGAGGCAGAAACCACACAGTAATTTGAGCAGGGAAAATTTAATTTAATGAATTTTTAATTAGTGAAAAGTTAACCGTGGTTAACTTCTGAAGGGTTAAAAGGTGTCTCTAAGGAATACAGGAAGAGCAAATGGAAGAATCTACTTTTTCTGTGGCTGAAGGAGAGCACAGAATACAGCCACCAAATACTTGGAAGAGGCCCTTCCTCACCCCCAAGGCTGAGATTGAGGCCTCACTGGAGGTGAAGTGACTGCCGCATGAGCTGGTCTGTAAGAGCAGCTCACCTGGTAGTGGAGAAACTTGGTAGAGAATGTGGTTGGACCAGGGCTGATCCTCAGAAAGCAGTCTGCTGAGTGGCAAAGAGGTTCCCTGGATAGTGAGCACCCTTGGGCCCGAAATGCTACTAGCAGTATACCTTAGGGGATAAAACATTCCAATCCAGGAAGAAAAGCCCCTTCCTCTGCTGTGGCCTTGCAGTGTTGCTCCAGTACCCTCTGTTAATAAAAACTAACACTGCACAAAAGAGAGAGATGTTTACAGGATCCCACCGCAGTACTACAAAACAAGGCAAAGAAGGATGGATTTAGAGTTGAGAAGTAATACACTGACATTTGTGCACCTTATCTGTAAAATGACGATAGTACATTATTCCAAGGTTATTCTGAGTACACAAGGCAAAGAAGGATGGATTTAGAGTTGAGAAGTAATACACTAACATTTGTGCACCTTATCTGTAAAATGACGATAGTACATTATTCCAAGGTTATTCTGAGTACCTGATTTAATTATTAATTTATTTAGCCAACATTTATCTACTGTTGCTGTCTACTCTGCTGAGGCCCTGAGATTACGGTCATCATATGTTTTTTCTGTTTGTCTCCACAACTTAATCTTCTGTAGGGCAGAGACTTTTTACTTTAACCTCTGTACCTGCAAAACCTGTGTAGCATAGCGCTAGATAGGTATTAATCCTTACATGTTTATGAAATGAATGAAGGAAAAACTATAAAGATGAACGCAGAGACTGAGTCATGCCTTCAAAGAGCTCAAGTTATAATTGGGAAAAGGTAGAGGGAGACAAAACGTAGCCTGGTGGTCTGGTTATCTTTTGTTGTGTAATGAACTACAGCAAAACTTAGTGGCTTGAAACAACAATCATTTAGTTTACTCATGAATGTGAATTTGGACAGAGTTTGGAAGGGACAGCTCACTTCTGCTCTACATTGTGTCAGTTGAGGAGGCTTAATTGGGGTTGGAGGATCCATTTCCAAGGTGAGTTACTCACGTGTCTGATAAATTGGTGTTTCTTATTGGTCCCTCTCTACATGGGCCTTTCTGCAGGTGGCTGGGGGTTTCTTCACCAGGTGGTGGTTGGGTTTCAAGGGGCAGGAAGTGGAACCTGCCAGTCTGTTAAGGCTTGGGCCCCGATGCTGGCATAGTGTTACTTTTGTTGTATTCTTTTAATTTAGCTATTCCAGAGTCCAGATTCAAACAGAGGAGATACAGACCTCATATTTTCTTGGGAGGTGTGTCAAATAATTTTGGGGCCTTACAGCATTTGTCAGATGTAGTGATATATCTGTCTATCTATCTATATGTGAAATGGTTTATATATATGTAGTGGTTTTATATATTTGCATATATATTTATTATTTGTTATATGTATCATATATAAAATATGTATTTGTTCCCATATATATAAATGGGAATTTGGTTGGTATACACTAAAGTGCCTTGTAAATTAATAGCAAATGTTTGTAATCCAACAAAAGTTCCACCTTTTTCTAAAAGTGAAAATAGCTTTGTTGTTTTTTACTGAATATAAAAGCAACACAAAATTGTTTTAAAAAATTTTTTTTAGAATGTTAACAAGAAAATGGAAATCATCCGTAATCTTATCATCCAAAGATAACTTCTGTTTGTGGTTCCCTTTCTCCACCCCAGTCCTAGTATCAGTCTGATACCCATGGACCCAGCCTCCAGGCTGGCCCCTATGGATATAGGCTCTAGGCTTGCCCAGCGTTAGTTCAACTCCCACATTCCCAGGCTCCAGGTCCATCCTGGAGACTAGTCCAGAGCCAGGTTGACCCACGTAGTTCTAGGCTTCAGGTCTGCTCCAGTGCCAGGTTGTCACCCGTAGTCTCAGTTACCCAGCCAGCACCTGTGAACACAGGCTCCAAGCATGCCCAGTTCCAAGCCAGTCCCTGTAGCCCCACACTCTAACAGACCCAAGGTTCAGGCCCATCCCAATAGATCCCAATACTGGGCCAGCCCCTATGGACCCATGCTTTAGGACCACCCCTGTGGACCCAAGTTCCAGGCTGGCCCTTGCAGACCCAGGACTCAGGCCAGCCTCATAGACCTGGCCAGCATCTATGATCCCTGGCTCCAGACTGGTTGCAGTGGGCCCAAGCTCTATGGCTGCCCCATCATCAGGCCAGCCCAGGCTCCATGTTAGATCCCCTGGCCCTAGGTTCCAGTGGCCCCACGGTCCAGGCCTGCTTCAGCAGACCTAGGGTCTAGATCTATTCAAGTAGACCCTGATGCCAGGCCAGCCCCTGCAGACTGAGGCTTGAGGACCACCCCTGCAAACCTAGACTCCAGGTTATGACCTGTGGACCCAGGACTCAGGCCTGCCCCTGTGGACTCAGGCTTCAGGCCCACCCTAGCACCAGGCCAGCCTCCATGGACTCAGGATTCAGGCTAATCCCAGTGGATCCAGGTGCCAGCCCATTCCAGTGCCTAGCTGGCCCCTACGGACTCAGTCTCAAGGTCCACCCCAGGATCAGGTTGGCCCTTATGGACTCAGGCTTTAGGCTAGCCCTTGTGGACCTAGGCTCCATGTTATCTCCTGTGGACCCAGGACTCAGGCCTGTCCCTGCAGATTCAGGCTTCAGGCCCACCCCAGCACCAGGCAAGCCCCCATGGACTCAGGATCCAGGCTAATCCCAGTGGATCCAGGTACCAAGCCCATTCCAATGCCTAGCTGGTCCTTGCAGACTGAGGCTCAAGGCCCACCCAGCACAAGGTCAGCCCTTGTGGACTCAGGCTTTGCCCTGGCCCCTGTGGACCCAGGCTCTAGGCCCACCCCTGCAGGACTACGAACCAGGCCACCCTGCCCAAGTATTCCAGCAGCAGGCCTGTTCAAGGACCATACCAGATGGCCTACCCAGAATCCCTTGATGGGCTGACTGGTGAAGGACTTTCCCAGACAAAGCCAGTCTACAAAGACTGGAATAAGTACTTACTTTTTCAAATGCATAGACATCACTGCATAGCCACAAACACCAGGAACAATCAGGAAAACATGACCCCACCATAGCAACAAAACAAAGCAGCAGTAACTGATCCTAAAGAAATAGAGATCTGTGATCTGTCTGACAAAGAATTCAAAATAATTGTTTTAAGGAAGCTCAGTGAACTTCAAGAAAATAAAGAGAAATAATTCAGTGAAATAGGAAAACAACAAATGAGAAATGTAACAGAGAGATTGATATTATATATAAAAAAGTCAAACATTCTGGAGCTAAAAAATACAATGAATAAAATGAAAAATGCAGTAGAGAGTGTTAATAGCAGAATTGATCAAGCAGAAGAAAGAATCTACGAACTTGAAGATAGATTATTTAAAATACACAGAGAAGAAAAAAGAATGAAAAGCGATGAAGAAAACTTGTGTTTATGGGACAGCATCACAGAGCAAAAATTTGAGTTATAGGACTTAAAGAGGAAGAGGGAGACAAAGTGGCAGAAAGTGTATTTAAAGAAATATTAGGAGAAAACTTTCCAAATCTGAGGAAAGCTCAGGTACAGGAAAGCTAAAAGCCTCCAATCAGATTCAACCCAAACAAGACTACACCAAGACATATTATGATTAAATTGTCAAAAGTCAAAGACAAAGAGGATCCTAAAAGCAGCAAGAGAAAAGAAGTGAATAACATATAAGGGAATTTCAATAAGGCTAGCAGTGGATTTCTTTTCTTTCTTTCTTTCTTTTTTTTTTTTTTAAAGATGACCAGTAAGGGGATCTTAACCCATGGCCTTGGTGTTATCAGCACCACACTCTCCCAAGTAAGCCATGGGCTGGCCCTCTAGCAGTGGATTTCTAAGCAGAAACCTTACAGGCCAGAGAGTGGGATGATATATTCAAAATGCTGAAGGAAAAAACTGCCAAAAAGAATACTGTATCCAGAAGAGCTGTCCTTCAGAAATGAAGGAGAGATAAAGACTTTCTCAGACCAACAAAGGCTGAGGGAGTTCATCACCACCACAACTGTCTTACAAGAAATGCTAAAGGGAGTTCTTTAAGCTAAAAGAAAAGGATGCTAGTTAGTAACATGAAAGCATATGAAAATGTAAAACTCACTGGTAAAAAATAAGTACACAGTCAAATTCAGAATACTCTAATACTGTAATGGTGGCATATCAATCACTTATCTCTTTAGTATGAAGGTTAAAAGAAAAAACTATTAAAAATAATGCAACAATTTATAAAGGAATACACAATATAGAAAGATATAAATTGTGACATTGAAAACATAAGTTGTGGGGGGGGTGGAGTAAAAGTGTAGAATGTTCATATGCAATCAAAGTTCAGTTATCAGCCTAAAAGAACTGGTCATAACTATAAGATGTTTTATGTGAGCCTCACTGTAACCCCAAAGCAAACACCTATAGGACATATACAAGATAAAAAGTAAGGAATTAAAGCATATCACTAGAGAAAACACCTAATTACAAAAGAAGACAGCAAGAGAAGACAAAAGGTACAAAGAGTCTACAAAACAACCAGAAATCAATTAACAAAGTGGCAGTAGCAAACCCTTACTTATCAATAATCACCTTGAGTGTAAATAGATTAATATCTTCAATCCAAAGACATAGAGTGCCTTCATGGATTAAAAAAACAAGACCCAACTATATGCTGTCCACAGCTTGACTCACATCACCTTTAAGGACACATGTAGACTGACAGTGAAGGGATGGAAAAAGATACTGCATACAAATGGAAGCAAAAGAGAATAGGGGTAGCTATACTTATAGCAAATAAAATAGACTTTAAGTCAAAATCTATTAAAAGAGACAAAAAAGGTCATTATTTAATGATAAAGTGGTCAGTTCATCAGGAGGGTATAACAGTTGTAAATATATACACACCCAACACTGGCACACTTAAATATATAAATTAAATATTAATAGATCTTAAGGGAGAGACAGACTGCAATACAATAATAGTAGGTAACTTCAATATCCTCCTTTCAGTAATGGACAGATCATCTAGACATAAAATCAGTGAGGAAACAAGTGACTTAAGCTACATTTAGACCAAATAGACCTAACAGATATGGACATATATTCCATCCAACAGCAGCAGAATACACGTTCTTCTGTAGTGCACACAGAACACTCTCTAGGGTTGATCATATGTTAGGCCACAAAAGAAGTTTCAACAAATTTAAGAAGATTGAAATCATCAGGTACCTTTTCTGAGTGCAACATGCTCTTGAATAATCAGTGGTCAGAGGAGAAATCAAAAGTAGGATTTGAAAATATCTTGAAGAGCTAGCCAGTCAGTGCACTTGGTTAGAGAATGGTGCTGATAAGCATCAAGGTCAAGGGTTCAGATACCTGTAGCAGTCGACCGCCAAAAAAAAAAAAAAAAATCTTGAGACAAACCAAAATGAATACACAGTGTATCAAAACTTATGGGATGCAGCAAATGCATTTCCAAGAGGGAAGTTTATAGCAATAAATACCTACATCAAAAAAGATCTTAAATAAATAACCTAATGTTATATATATCTCAAGAAACTAGAAAAGGAAGAACAAGCGAATCCCAAAGTTAGTAGAAGGAAGGAAATAATAAAGATCAGAGAAGAAATAAATGAAATAGAGACTAGAAAAACAATGGAAAAGATCAGCAAAACTAAGAGCTGGTTTTGAAAAAAAGTTGACAAACCTTTAGCTAGACTAAGAAAAAAAGAATGAAGACTCAAATAAATAAAATCAGAAAGGAAAGAGACTTTAATAAATAAAATCAGAAATGAAAGAGGAGACATTACAACTGATACCACCAGAATACAAAGAATTATGAGACTACTATGAACAATTATATGCCAACAAATTGGATAACCTAGGAGAAATGGGTACATTTTTAGGCAAATACAACCTATCAAGACTGAATCATGAAGAAATAGAAAATCTGAACAGACCAGTAACAAGTAAGGCAATTGAATTAGTAATAAAAAGTCTCTCATCAGAGAAAAGCCCAGGACCTTATGCCTCACTGCTGAATTCTTCCTAACATTTAAAGAACTAATACCAATCCTTTTCAAACTCTTCCACAAAACTGAAAAGAGGGAATACGTCCAAACTTATGAGGCCAGCGTTACTCTGTTACCTAAGCCAGACAAGGACAAAACAAGAAAAGAAAATTACAGGCTAATGTCCCTGATGAACATAGATCCAAAACTTGTGAACAAAATACTAGTAAACAGAATTCATTAGCACGTTAAAAGCTCATTTACCATGAACAAGGGGATGCATGCATGGTTTAACGTATGCAAATCAGTAAATGTGGTACAACATATCCACAGAATGAAGGACAAAAACCATATGGTCATCTCAATAGATGCAGAAAAAGCATTTGACGAAATTCAACATCCCTTCATGATTAAAAACTTTCAACAAATTAGGTATAAAGGGAACATATCTCAACACAATGAAGGCTATAGATGACAAACGTCATACTTGCTGACATCATACTTGCCTCATTCATCCTAAGTTCATGGCTGAGGCTCCTATATCAAAAGACATATAAAAGAAAAACATACAAATTTATTTCATGTAAGTTTTATGTGACATGGAAGCCTTTATGAGGAAATGAAGACCCAAGAAATGGATAAACGTATATTTTTATGCTAGGTTTGATAAAATGTGGATAGTCACGGAGAAATGCAACTGGAAAAGAGAGTGATCTAACGGTAATGAACTGGGGAAAACTTAGCAAGAGCTGTTTATTCATTTTTTTCTCTGTGACCTGTGTCTGGACGCTCCTTTCCTTTGGATATAGGGAAGTCACCTCTAACGTGAGGGTCTTATAACCTGCTTTAAGGGAAGGTCAGAAAATCCTTTTTAGGTATTTGAACTGCTCCAGGGGGAAAAGGTTGGGGAGAGTGAGAGTGATCTGTTTGCTGCTGTTTTGTCAGATTCCAAGGTGCCATATTTCAAAACATAGTATGTCCTGAACTCCATCATTACCCTAGGGGTTTTTGTTTTAGAAGCTCTTTCTTTTCTAAACATAAGTCATTTCCAGAAAGTTATTATTAACTTGACACTAATGCTTAAATCTGGAACTTCTTATGTGATGCCAAATAAAGAAGAAAATGCAGAGGATTGTGTGTGTGTGTGTGTGTGTGTGTGTGTGTATAAAAATATGGGTATATATTTTTTCAGAGAGTATAATTTCTGAATCAACTTGAAGTAGTCTTTTCAAAGTATTATTAATGCATGTTGCTATTCAATTAGCATGGGGTGGGGATGGGGCGTAGTGGACTTAAATGACCTTCTCCAAATGACTCTTAAGGAACTATGAAGAGTATTTTTCACTCTGCTGTTTAAAGGAGTTTTCTGTTTATCTTTCTCTGAGTGTTCTATTTCAAAGTGTTTCACTAGATCATTATGTAACCTGATTTATTTCAGTGTTTCCTGTTTGTATGCTTTTAAATATTGTTTCTAAATTTTTTCTCTTTATTATTTTCCCCAAACTGTTAGACTATAGATGATTAAGCTTTTGCTAATGGCATTAAAAAATGTATTTATATCCTTCAAATAGACTAGATTTGTAAATATGTGGGTGTTCTGGATAGTAGATTAGATTCCTCCCCCCCCTCCTTGCACTTGAAAAAGCATTCCTGATGACTTTTTTCATTAAATCATAGAGCGTACTGAAAAAGACTGTTAAAATCTTTGGTGGAGTGATCATATCTCTTCCTTTCTCACTTCTTATTGCCCAGTGAAACACCATAGACCATTGTAGGAAGCAGGAGAGGCTGTGGAGTCAGTGGAAAGGGCACAGCAGGAGAAACTGTAATGCTTTGCTTCCTGCTTCATTTATTGAATATATACTATGTGCTTGGAGTCAAACAGGTACAGAAATTAAGAAGATATAAACCCTGTGCTCCAGATGAATGAGATAATACAGGTAAAGTGCTTAGGACAGAGCCTGGGATATAGTAAACACTCAGTGAATGTTTGTTGTCATCATTAGAGGGAACTGGAAAGTTGAGACAGAGACAGAGATGTGAAAGGGACGGTGGTCAGTGATAAGACAATTGGCCTTTGGTAAGACAGGGTTGGGGCAGGCTTTTTTCTTTCTTTTGTAGCTGGCTGGTGCAGGGATTGAACCTTTGACCTTGGTGTTATAACCATTCTCTAACCAACTGAGCTAACTGGGCAGCTGGAGCAGGCTATAAAGAGGGCCTGCACACCTTTGGTTGGGTGTTGAAGGACAGGTAGGAGTTGCTGGAAAGGCACAAGGAGAAGGGCATTCTCAACAGAGGTAATAGAAAGTGCCAGTGCCTGGAGGCAGTGGCCCTAAGTTGCGTGTGCCTGGTGCTAGTGAGGGGGGGTGGGGGAGGAAGAAAGGAGGGGAGAGGCAGCCAGGGCTTGAGGTTCAGGCCCAGGAGTACTCAGTAGGAGCCTGAGCACCATGTGAAGGCCCAACAGGTGATGAGCACAACTGATACATTTTGAGAAAGGGATTGACGTGAACAGACTTGCATTTAGAAAGATCTGGTAGCATGTGCATGGAAAGCTGGCAGAAATGGGGGGAAGGGACTCAGTTTGGAAGCTGTTAGAGTAATCCAGATGAAAAACTGTGAGGACAAAGCACCGGCATGAGAACAGAGAGAAAGAGAATGGAATTGAGAGACATTTAGGAGGAAGGATTAGAACCTGTGTTCTCTGTGGAGGTGATATGGCCTCCAAGAGTGAAAATTGTTTGGGGTGGGGGGAGGGGATGTGTAAACACATATTAGATATTACATTGGTTTGTCGTCTTCCTAAGGACCACAGTACATAAAAGGACATTCAGGTCCATGGTGTTAAAATTGCACGGGAAGGGTTGCAATTAGGGAAAAATGTCTAAAAAGTCTCCTTAAGGAGGCAGTTATGAGAAAGAAGTGGAGAAGCCCTGGATTGGTTTGTCGTCTTCCTAAGGACCACAGTACATAAAAGGACATTCAGGTCCATGGTGTTAAAATTGCACGGGAAGGGTTGCAATTAGGAAAAAATGTCTAAAAAGTCTCCTTAAGGAGGCAGTTATGAGAAAGAAGTGGAGAAGCCCTGGATGCAATTAGGGAAAAATGTCTAAAAAGTCTCCTTAAGGAGGCAGTTATGAGAAAGAAGTGGAGAAGCCCTGGATTAGAAGGACTTACTGCCCAATTGAAGTCCAGACTGAAGGAAAAAGAGGATTCTGGGATGCCCCCCATATTTCTGGTTTGGACAGCTGTGTATTCACCAAGCTCGGATAGACAGGGGAGAATGGGCTTGAAGGGTGGGTTACGTTTGTGGAATTTAAGATGATAGCAACTCACATTTCTTGAGCTCTGATTGTGAGCTAGCCCACTTAGGTGCTTTACGTTTATCAATAGTATGACGCGGACACTATTATTGTTCCCATTTTTCAGATGAGGAAGCTGAGACCCAGCCCAGGGCCACGCAGCATTTTATTGTGCGAAAATGCTCTGTAAGCATTTGGAGGTGTGGCTCTAGGCTCAACATAAAATCCTGCATCTCCCTTTTATATGCTGTGTGATGTCAGGTGGGTTATTCTGAGTTTTTCTTTCTCTAAATTCTAATTTTTTTCATGTGTAGAAGAGATGCCTCTTGCTCGTCTCCAGTGACAGTTGTTAAGTTTAAATGAGAGGATATGGGAATGGATCTCCTACACGTGAGGTGCCGTGTAAATGTGCTGGTGGCATCGTTACCTGGTACCCAGTAGGTATCAGTAACTGCCCCTTTTCTCCCTTGCCTCACCTCTTACCTTTCCTCTCTCTGTTCATGAAGCTCCCAGAGGATGTGGAGGACCGCACAATAGGCCCCCCCTGCCATTTTTGCTGCATCTACTAGATGTCGCCTGGCTCTTGCCCTCTTCAGTCCCTGGGATGACTCAGGTAGCTTTGATTTCCTTGGGTCTGCAGTGATGTCTTCCCATCTAAGCACAGTGTGATGTGCCGCTCAAGCTGTGTCGTTTGACTTCCGCCCCTTGCATCGGTGGCCTTTGGTTATCTTGGCTGCGGTTGATGTAGGGGCCGCTCTCTTTTATCCCTGTGCCACCTCCTCCCTGGGTCACTCCGTTCCTTCTCCCTCTCCGTCTACCATTTCTCAGCTTGTCATTATACTCTGCTCATCTCTTAAACGCTTGTCCTCTCCCGAGTTCTGTTAAATCCTTCCTATCTGGCACCCTTCTCCTTGGGCAAAGCCCACCTGCACCCATGGCTTGAGGACCAACTCAATGCCACTCGCTGCCAAATCTCTCTGTCCAGCCCCGACAGAAATCTCCACTTTGGTCCTCTGTACCTTAACTCAGGATGGCCAATGTGAATGCCTCGTATCTCACATCAAACTTCCTCCTCCTCATTGATATTTATGTTATTTTTTGTTTTCTAAATGTTCTCCAGTAAATATATTACTATTCAAATAAACAGAAGTAAGTTTTCTTTTTTGTTTTTTTTTTTAAAGCCCTCAGCCCAGATATCACCTCTCCTCTGAGACTTTGCACGGCCCCTTGATGGCTGCCTAAGGAACTCTCCTCCACGTTCCCAAAGCAGCAGGGCGTATTTCTGTAATGGCACATCCATACTACGTTAGAATTTTATCCCCAAGTAGACTATGAGTTTGTGGAGGGCAAGAGCCTAGTTTCTGATTGTGATATTCTCAGAACCTAGCATGCTGCCAGATACCTAGCGGGGCCCGTAAGTCTTGGTCGAATGAATGAACCTGTGATGGCCTTATTTGCTCCCCTCACCGTCCCTTTAACCTCCAAGCTCCTTAACTATTTGCATTAGCCTGCTAGGGCTGCCATAACAAAATACCACAGACTGGGTGGCTTCAAAACCAAATTTAATGTCTCACGGTTGTGGAGGCTGGAAGTTCAAGATCAAGGTGCCAATAGGCCTCCTCTGAGGCGTCTCTCCTGGGCTTACAGATGGGCACCCTCTTGCTGCCTCTTCAGATGGCCTTTCCTCTGTGCATGTGCACCCCTGGTGTCTCTCCATGTGTCCTTATCTGCTCTTACAAGGACACCAGTCAGATTGGATTAGGGCCATCCTAATGGCCTCATTTTAACTTAATTACTACTTTAAAGACTCTATCTCTAAATACAGTGGCATTCCGAGGTACTGGAAATTTTGGGGAGACACAATTCAGCCCGTGACACTATTGTTGCTGTTTTTCACTCTAATTGGATTAGGGCCATCCTAATGGCCTCATTTTAACTTAATTACTACCTTAAAGACTCTGTCTCTAAATACAGTGACATTCTGAGGTACTGAAAATTTTGGGGGGACACAATTCAGCCCGTGACACTATTGTTGCTGTTTTTTACTCTATCTTATTTTCATCTTTTCCTGGATAGCCAGTAGATATAACTCTTTAGTGCTCCATGGAAATGATTCTTTGGATCTCTTAGTGGCTTCTCTTTAGTGTTTGCTGAATGCTAGCCATTAGCCATTTATTTTACCACACTTAAAATAGAGTTTGTTCTGGTCTCTGTCCCAGGCAGTTTTTAACTTGTCTATCTGGTTATTAATCCATTTTATCAGCATTATTAGTCACCTTTGTAATAATGAAATCTCACGTGGGAGGATGTTCCGTATCTTCCTTATTGCAGAAAATTCCAGTCTTGCAGGTGCAAGTTAGGTATAAGAGTGGGTACAGTGGTCCAAACACTTGAAGCCCAGCTCTGCCCAGGGCCAAATTACTTTAAAGATGAGGGACGTTCTACCACTGAAAATTTGAAACTTTCAGGATTGGCCCTTTTGAGCTGATATTCCCAGGAGCACTGCACAAAAACAAAATAAAAATTACCCCTCCAACATGCACATATCCCAACAGAGTTTTAACACCAGAACTGCCCTGGCCTATTAACAGAATATGTAATTTTGTGCACATAGTAACCTTGCTACTTAATTTCTGGGCTCCTCCTTTAATCCACATTTTCGTGATGCTCAACTTTCTTATAGTGTAATCTACATCCCGTCCTCTAGGCCAGCCGTAAGCAAACAGCCAACTTCCCTTTTGCCCCTTTGCTTCCCACAGATGCCCTAGAGACCTGGCCTCTTGCTTCTTTTTTACCCCCAAGCTTTTACTTTTTCTGTTTGGGTTTCTCTTTGCTCAGTCTGCAGTTTTATAATTTCTCGTGGGTGTTTCTTCTTCCTCTTTTAACACATTTTTTTTGCATTCACCTTCTCCTTTCTTCTTTCCTTCAATAGTCTGCTCCTTTTAGAAACAAACCAAACAGTTTCCAAGCTAATTTTGATTTTTTGTTGCTACCTTGCCTTTGGTAGAGAGCAAGGGTTGGCAAACTGTGGCACATGGCCAAATCCAGCCCACTGTCTGTTTTTGTATGGCTTGTGAGCTAAGAATAGTTTTTACATTTTTAAGTGGTTAAAAATGAAAGATTTTATGGTGTCTGAAAATCACATGGATTCAAATTTCATTGTCTATAAAGTTTTATTGGAACACAGCCATGCTTATTTGTTAACATGTTGCCTCTGGCTGCTTTCACCCTATACCAGTAACTACTGAGCAGTTGCACTAGAGACACCTTACAGCCCACAAAACCTAAAATATTTACCTTCTGGCCCTTTATCAAAGGAGTCTGCCCCAGTCCTGGTATGGAGTGAGATAGGCCAGAAAAAAACTTTGGCTTTTCCCAAAAAAAGCTTTGGCTTTTTCTGATGACCAGAATCAGCTTTGTTTACCTTTGTGTGTGTGTGTGTGTGTGTGTGTGTGTGTGTGTGTGTGTGTGTGTGTGTGTGTTTGTTTTGGTGCCCAACAGAGTGCTGGATTAAAGTTAATGCTAAAATTGTTTTGAAGGTCAAAACTGGGGAGGCCTTTCTTCAGGGTAAACTTTTCTTGTGAAAGTATGCATTATCTTTGCCATTTCCTTTGAATTGTATTTTTCCAGAAGAGATTTTTCATACCAGGGCCATTGAATCTTTCCTTTTATTTCTAAACTTGTACATAAGAGAAAAAGAATTAGGCAAACCAAACAGATAAAACTCCTTTGTACTCTGTACATTCACACAAGGATTTAATTTCAGCTTATCCTGTGCACTTATTCATGGTTTAGTCTCACGATTTTTAAGCATTGGGCCAATGAGATAATGTTAGCATTTGAGTACTAACCAGACAAAGAGTTAAGCAAGGTTTGTAGTCATGAAGCATTTCCCTTTTGTTTTGATCCATTAGGTATCCTGTGTATTTTTTTTACAACCCCCTATCTTCTCTTTATTTTCACCTCCTTTGAAGGAAATTATTCATCGTTGAGACTCAAACCTCCTGACAAGTAATGCCAAGCAAGGGGAAGACTTTCTTCCCATTTCCTGAGATAGCCATTGTGCTACTTCGGTCTCTTATTCAGAAGTGTAGCTGTATTATGTTTCTCAATCCCCTAAGGAATTTGTTAACATTTTGAGTGCTGTGGGCCCTAAAAGGCATCAAAAGGATTACATCAGAAATAGAAGTTAGAGTCCCAGTCCTTCAAGGAGTTTGTAATCTGTTTGGTGAAAGAGGGTGATGCATGTGAATTTTTGAACATTTAACAACACAAAGAAATACTAGTAAGTGGATTTCCACCAGAGCATGCAGCATGAAAGAGTGATCTCAGTGGGGGAGAGGGTATAATGTAGGGAGGGTTTCCAGGGTGCATCGGGGTTTTACAGAAGGTAGAGTCATTGATTGCTAGGGAAGAAGCCAGTCCAAACAGAGGCCATGCCAAGTACTTCCTCCTAGACATCTTCTCAGGATGCCTTGCTGGAGCGTTAAACCCATCATGTTGAAGTGGAATGAGTTTTTCCCACTACATCCACTTCCTCCTCCTCCCTTCAGTACTTTCATCAATGTCATTATTATTTTCTGAGTTATGCACCTGCCTCTTACCAGAGGCTCTTATTGCTTCTACAACCTACTTCATAACTGGTCTGCCTGTATGGAGGAGCTGCCAGATTTGCTTCCAAAACTACAGCTTTGTTCATATCACTGCAGCCCCTGCCCACTATTCCAGCATCATTTTATGCCATTCCCTGGAGATCCCCTCAAGGCACCAGCCTAATTGGACTTCTTTGTTTTGAATGTGCTGTGCTGTTGGGTTTTGTTTTTTGTTTTGTTTTGTTTTTGCCTCAGAGTCTTTGCCCATGGTGTGAACACTCTTACATCCTTCTATGCCATGTTAACTCCAACTCCTCCTTTGGGGTTTAGCTTATTTGACCTTTTTCTAGCAAGCCTTCCCATACCTCCAGTGTTGGACTGAGTCCTCTTGTTAAAACACTGCCAAGCACCTTGTGCCTCCTATTTTGTATGCCTTCTCTATAGGTTGTAGACTTCTAGAGGACAGGGACCTAGTGCTATCAGACACATGATAAGTGCTCAAATAACATATGCTGACATTGTTTTTTCTTATAAAAATATTCAAATTATCCTCATTGTCTACAAAATTAATTTCGAACATTTTCACATTCATTCAAGACCTTTGCTAATATGGCCCCAGCCTATCTATATCGATTAGCGATTAGATTTGGCAACATTTAACAGAAAACCCAAATAATAGTGATTTAAACAAGATGAAGATGTATCTTCTTTTTCCTCCTTTTCTCTCTCCTTCCTCTTGTTCTCTCTCACATACACACACACAGAAAGTCTGTAGGTAGTTCCCAGAGTGCAAGGCTGGTAAAACTGCTCCGCAGTTATCAGAGGCCAAGGCTCCTTCTGTCTTTATGGATGAGCCATCTTGTCCCTGTGGGAGTAGTGCTAACAGAATCGAAGGGACACTCAGAGAAAGGCAGCTAAAGTGAAAAAGGGATTGGCCATGCCATATCTCAGGGAGAACAGACTTTTGATCAAACCCTAGTTCTTTGGCCTTCTGGGAAGAATAGAATCTCTAGGAGACCACAACTATTTACCTCTCTGAAGATTCCAACTTCCTGGGATTATGATGCAATTACTGAATGTAGCAGGGCCTGTCTTTGGAGGAGGAGAGAGCAGCCATCAGCATTGCCCTCCTGTTACAACCGTGTTCTACTGTCTCTTCAACGTGCACCTGCTTGAGCTCCTTGGCTGTAATTCCTTTTTCCCATTCATCTTCTCCCAATCTCTGCTTCTCCAAATCTTATCTGTTCTTCAGTGCCTGATTTCTACCTTCTCCAAGAAGCCTTTTCACATTCTCCACAACTGGGAGTTTTTTTCCCCCCGTCTTTGAACCTCCATAGATTTTTGTGATCATCTTTCTCCATCTTTTATCATTATTATTTGTAAACAAATCTAACTCTGCCCTAACTCCCTCTCACCGTTGATTGCCAACCCCTTGAGTTCAGTCAGGGACCATGTCCTGTTTCACATCTGCCGCAACCATCACAGAACCTTTTACAAAGCATGTTCTTGAATGAGTGGGTTCTGAGGAAAGGAAAACAAACAGATTTTTGGCTCCATAGGAGAATTGATGTGTTTTTTAAAAAACAGAGACAGGTAAGAGAGAGGGGAGAGCGGATGGATGATCTTAGTATCTAGGCATTGGATTTGGGTTTGGTAGGTGCTGTGGTTTTAATATCCCACAACTCATTTTGGAAATTAACCCTGAATATGGTGGTGGAAGGTATGCCTTGGAGAGGTGATTGGATCGTGAGGACTGTCGCCTTATGAATGGATCAATCCGTTGATGGTTTAATGGGTTTTCATGGGCATGGTTCTGATGGCTTTATAAGTAGATCGAGTAAAAATTTGAGCCCTCTTGCCCATGTCATTCTCTCGCCGTGTGATACCCTCAGTTGCTAGAAGAAGGCCCTCACCAGATGTGTTCCCTGGCTCTTGGACTTCCCAGCCTCCAAAACGGTAAGAAATGAATTTCATTTATTTTATACATTACCCGGTTTCAGGTATTCTGTTGTAAGCAACAGAAACAGAATAATACAATAGGATAGGGAGTGAGCCTTGAGTGTAAGGGAACTGGCCTAGGGAGAGAGAAAACCATCTATTCCCAGTCCCATCTTCCAGGATATTGACCTCATTAACTGCCCACATCCACCAGATTTCCCCAGATTTTAGTTTCTGTTTCTCACCTTCACTAAGAAAATTCAACCTGAGTTGGCTTCAGGTTGGTGGTGCTGCAGGCCTGATAGTGATCAACTTTGGGAAGAATTGAAAAACCCATATCCCAGGTGGGATATGAGTGTGGCTCTGCATGATATAATGCTCATCTCTGCAGTTTCCTGTGGGAGAGGGAAACAACTCAACCTGTCCTTGCACTCCCTTCCTGGGTCTTCTTGGCTCCAGGCTTCTTAGAGCACCGTTCACACTGTCCCACCACCCCCAATCTATCCCTTTATTCCTTCTATTTCCCCATCGGTACAGCTCTTTTCAGGCAAGTGCACCTTATTATAGGTGCTGTGGTGGTCCTGTATACATGGGGATGCAGCTGCCTGCCTTTTAGCAATATTGATGGTTCTTTGCAGACTCTTGAGAGCAGTGGCCTTGGTTATATTGGACAAAATCCCCTTTTTGTGGTGAGCGCCATTCTGATTAATTTCACAAATGTCTTAAATCGTTTATGTTGTTTTGTTCAATCCACTCAGTAAATGAAAGCATAGACATTTTAATTGTTTTAGAACAGCACTCGCACCTAATATAGACTCCGAGAGCCAGCCAAGTGCAGATTTTGGCTCCCAGATGGCTGACTGCATGCTGACTGTGTTCTTGAGTTTGGGAGAAAGGAGATCAAGCTAACGACTCTGATTACCTTCCAAAGGGACAAAAAGCAGTTTCTCTTTATGTACTAAAGAAAACAGGTGCCAGTTAGTTGTCACTTTTTTTTTCTTAAGTTCTTTTAATGTAAAAGAAATGTGAATAAAAATTATGGTATAGTCAAAAGAACTAGAAATCCCTTGATTTAGGCTCAAATTTTGAATGTCTCCCACTGGTTCTGTGTCATTGGGCACTTTTTTTTTTTTTTAAATAACTTTTTACTTTGAAATAATTTGACAAGAAGATGTTGCAAAAGTAGTACAGAGAGTTCCCAGGTACCGTTCACTTAGCTTCCACTGATAATATCTTACATGACCACAGTACATTGTGAAAACCAGGAAATTGACTTTGGTACAGTACTATTAACCCAAGAACATACCTTATAGGATTCACATTTGCTTTTGATTTTTAAGGCTCATTTATCTTGAAGTTATTTGGAACCTTTACATGAATAATTAGTAATAGCAAAACTGGAAATTATTTAATGTGGAAATCTCAATTTAATACTCTTCACTAAAAGACTTCTGGATTAGGAAGTAGAAAGGTCAGGTTCTGATTCCAGCTCTCCAAGTAGCCAGTTATACTTCTTTGGTTAAGTCATCTGCATGCTTGGTACCTTATGTACTCATCTCTGAAATGAGGAACCTAAACAAAACAAATCTTGGTTTCCCTTTTTCCTTTCCTAAACCTCCCCATCTCTACTGTATTTTAAGTGGTACCACTATTTACCCAATTGTTCTAGCCAAAAACTTAGGAATCATCCTTGTTTCCTTCACTGCCATTCCTGCCCTCTGTCCCAATGTCTATCCCATTAGCCAGCCTTCTAAAATATTCCCCCGTCTGTCTGCTGTCTCCACCGCCTGCAGGTAGCCTCCACGTGTATTCTCCTATAACCCATTTTCCACACGGCAACCAGAACCATCTTTTAAAAATGCAAACCAGATTATGTTATTCCTCTGCTTAAAACCCTCCTCCAATGGTTTCACCTTGCAATGAGAATAAGACCTGAGCTCCTCACCAGGGCCCAATAGGCCCTTGTGAACGGGATGCTCCTGATGCTTCTCCTATGACGTCTGCATCTTCCCTCCTCCTCTCCCTGCTCAGCCACACAGGCTGCCTTGGTCTCTTCTGCTGGCCAGGTCAGTGCCTACCTGTGGCCTTTGTTCTAGCTGACCCCTCTGTCTGGTGAGCCCTGCTCTGAGTTTCACTGTAACCATTGGCTTCCTCTGGTGATTTAGTGTCAGGCCTCTTCTGTGAGGCCTATGTGATCAGTGCCAGTTAGCCAACTCCCAAGTCACTTTCTGTCACATCGTCCTGTTTTATTTCCTCCACAGCATGTAACTCTATCTGAAGGGATCCTCTGTGCTTGATTGGACTTGTTGTTACTTGACCAGTGAGCTCCCCTTCCCTAGATTGTGAGCTCCTTGAGAAGATGGGCTGCCTTAAGGCCTGGTTCACCCTGCATCCCCAGAGCCCAGGACAGTGCCTGTCCCATAGAAGACATCAATAATTATTGGTTGAGCAGATGCATTAATGGTCCAGATAATCAGAGGTTCTTGAAATGGAAAAAGTGACTAAATTAAATGAAAAAATTTATGTGTAAAGTTGTTATTTTTTTTTCATATTTGGGACACCGAAAGGAATATTACTATTAAATTTCTATATACTGTAGGTTTCCTTTTATGTAACCGTGTTTTAATAAAAGGTGTTTTTTTGAGGTAGGACCATTTCAGATGGGAAAGGTAAGTCCTTCGTGCTCTGATGACAGTCTTTTGTCTGCCTGAACATGTTAGACAGACCACCTTAGTGATTTGAAGAGGTAAATTTGAAATACATCCATTTCCCCCATCAGCTATGCTTTTGCATTAGAGAAGACTGCTGAGCAGAGTTTGACTTTCCTGGTCATACAAAAGGTGCAAGAAACTTAGTACCATGTGGTTTGACATTTAGCCAAACTTGCTTTCATTATCACACCTTCCTTTTCTTTTAAATTTAACATGTGAGTAATGGCTCCTTGAGCTGGAAGAGATTGAGCTGCTAATGTTCCCACCTAAGAAAAAGAACACAATTTATGTCCTTGGCTTCATTTCTTAAATTCCTGTTTAACTTTCATTTTATTGTCGAAGTCACGTAACCAAAATGTTGCTATATTTACTTCTCATGGCATGACCAGCTACTTGTGCTTTAAAAGCAGTTTTGGAAATGTGATGCAGTGTAGGAATATGAATATATATGTTTTTAAACTTGGGTTATTCCAAGTTAATGATTTGCTGCTGCTGATTTTGATATGTTGTGCTTTGATTTTTATCTCAAAGTACTCTTTAAATTTCCCTATGATTTTTCTTTTTACCCATTGTTTATTAAGGAGAGTGTTTATTTCCACACATTTGTGAATTTTCTAAAAAAAATAAATAAATAAAATAAAAACCTGGATTGGAATCCCCCCTCCCTCCCCCCAAAATGATTTACTGCTGCTGAAGGAATGGTTTCAATGTGAAGGAAATGGTTAGTTTTTCACTAAACATTCTCATCAGAGGTCACTAAATTTTCTCTTCCCTAATTAAATTCTGGGGTTCTCTTTTGAGAAATACACATACCCAGATAGCCCCCAGTGACATCAGTGTTGACATTTTGGTTTCTTTTTGTTTTGTTTTTGTTGTTGTTATTGCTAATGAATTAATTTTCAAGCAAATATGTACTTATAAACTTGGAAGATGATATTTTCTCTTAAAAGCGTTTTACCATTTTCACATGGTTATGCCCTTAGCTTTTAGGTGTTTTCTTGAGTTATGTTCTTTTGTTGATTTTTAAAAATGTTGTACCAATGGTGAGTGTGAATTCATATTATGAGAAATGTGGTTGATGGAATATGATTACATTCTTCAAGGTAGCAGTTTGTATGAATAATCGATGCTCTAAAGCATTTACTGAAATTTTGTTCCTTTTGTGTTTCCCTCACTCTCCTCTGGTCCACTTAATGGTTCTGTATTTTTTTGGAGAGCCAAACATGACTTGAAGAACGCGGTGGGGGAGAGAGAGGAGGAGGGACATAAAACGGGGCTTCCCAGAAGCCTCTGATCTGCAGGGTCTGAATGACTGTTTTTGGGAGAAACGATATTCATACTGATGGGGCTGAAAATGCCCGCCCATTTTGGGGAGCTTTTCTTTTCATAATAGAACTTCTTTTTACAAACAAAATGATGTTCTAAAGGAGAGGACTACTTGCAGTCTGATCTGCAGGGTCTGAATGACTGTTTTTGGGAGAAACGATATTCATACTGATGGGGCTGAAAATGCCCGCCCATTTTGGGGAGCTTTTGTTTTCATAATAGAACTTCTTTTTACAAACAAAATGATGTTCTAAAGGAGAGGACTACTTGCAGTTGAGTGTTTTCCGTCCTGGTAGCATATGACTGAGAATAATTTCAGAAATTCCTAGTATTGCATGCAGTCGTTTTTTAGTTGTTGGATCTTTTTATCTTTATGATAGAATTGTACATTTCATTTCTGTTTTAAGTTCCACCCATGTTTTTTAAGTAGTGTAATAGATTATTTTCTTGCCTGCAGAATGACTGAGTGAAATAGATATGTAAAATGTTCCCAACAACCTAATTCTGTGACTTGTACAGTCCAAACGGACACTATAGCTTTTACTTTGGATAAATTTCAGCTTTTACTTTGACTTTTGTTGACCTGTAATTCTCTTAGTATGATTGATTCAGAGTACTCATTCAAAGTCACCTAATCTGTCTGCTTCATGTCCCATGAATCAAATATCTGGGCAGAGCAGTCACTGGACATTGGACTAACCTTGGACTGTGTGTATCTGTCATTTTTACAAGTGATTGGGAGGGAGGCAGTCTTGTGCCTTCTGGACCAGTAGTGATTTTTTTTTTTTTTGGCGGCCAGCCGTGGACCAGTAATAATGTTGCATGATGATTCTTTTTTTTTCTCCACATCTACTGCTGCATAACAAATTACCCCAGAACTTGGTACATTAAAACAATCATTTTATTTTGCTCTTGATTTTGTGGGTTTGGAATTCAGAAAGGGCTCAGCTGAGCAGTTTGTCTCTGATCCACATGGTCTCA
The DNA here is from genome assembly GCF_000696425.1 of Galeopterus variegatus. Classification (NCBI taxonomy): domain Eukaryota; kingdom Metazoa; phylum Chordata; class Mammalia; order Dermoptera; family Cynocephalidae; genus Galeopterus; species Galeopterus variegatus. The sequence goes on from NW_007727209.1 coordinate 182,523, forward strand.
GCTGAGGCAGTGGGGGCTGGAGGATCTACTTCAAAGATAGCTTCTTCTCGCAGATGTCTGGTGCCTGGGCTGGGATGACTGATGGTTGATCCTGGCTCTTCACTGGGTGCTTAGCTGGGGCTATTGATCTGAGCACTGACATGTGGTTTTTCCGTGTGTCTTAGGTTTCCCTTACAGCATGGGAGCTGGGTTTCCCAAGAGGTGTGAGTGGAAGCTTCAAGGCTCAAGGCTTCTTATGACATAGTCCCAGAATACCAACTCTCCCACATATTATTGGTCAAGTAAGTCACTAAGACGAACATAGACTCATTTTGGGATGGAATTATCCTCCACCTTTCACTGGGAGAAGGAGCAAAGAATTTGAGGCTGTCATTAATGGCTGGTGATGTGATCCCATCAGAATAGCATTTATCTAATAGCAATTTGTACCTCTCCTGAGGTTTAGGTGATCTAAGGTGCAACTACTGATAAGTGGTTACATGTAAGGGAATCCCATTTCAAGTGGCACAACCTTCATTTACACAAAAACTCTGATGTAATTTATCCCAAGTTTTTAATGGACGGAAACCCTAAAAGTGGTATGACTGTAATCTTAGAATATCTAGAAAGATATCAATCCTCTGAGTCATTGTGCAAAGTAGTTTGTTGAGAGAGTTCAAAGGAATCATAGATTTTACAGCTTGAAAGGACTCTAAGAGATGACACCGTAATTATCACCTTCCAAAAAGATTTATTGATCATCGCTTAGATGCCAAGCCCTGGGAATACAGAGGAGAATATGACAGATTCTTGCCCTTGAGACATAGCTGAGGAAATAAAACTGACGCATAGGAGATGAATAGAAATCCATGGAACGTAGATACTAACTGGCAAATAAAAGTCCAGGTGATAAGAGCACATGAAGGAGAAGTGGTCAGTGGAGGCTGTTAGGGCTGGGTTAGGGGCAGGGAAAGGCTATAAGAAGATATAGGCTTTCAATCACACTGAAAACATAAAATCCAAAGTGTTGGCCATTACCTACAAGTCTCTCTGGGTCTGGTCGTTGCTTTCTCTCCTTTGCTACCTCTCTTTTCCTCACTCACTGGCCTTCTTCCTTGAATATGCAGGCACTTCAGGATCTTTGCATTTTCTCGTTCCTCTGCCTGGGATTCTCTTTCTCCAGATATTCCCATCACTTGCTTTCTGTCTTCCGTCAGATCTACAGTCAACCGTACCCTCCTCCAGCCTTCCCTGTCTACTGCCTATCCTTCATCACTGTTTATCTCCATGAAGGCAGGGTCATTAATGTCTGTTCATTATCATATCCTCAGCACCTAGAACATTGCCTGGCCTGTAGCTGGTGCCCAATAAAATAATAAAATGTGATTGAATGTATGAATGAGTAAGTGAATGCAGAACCTTGGAACAGCATGTTCATTTAGGCTGCTATAACAAAATACCATCAACTGGGTAGCTTATAAATAACAGAAATTTATTTCTTATAGTTCTAGAGGCTGGAAAGTCCAAGATCAAGGCACTAGCAGTGTCTTCTGATGCCCATTTCCTGGTTCATAGATGGCACCTTCTTGCTTGTGTTCACATGGTGGAAGGGTCAAGGTGGCCCTCTGAGGCTTCTTTTATAAGGGCACTAATCCCATTCAATGGCTCTTTCCTCATGATCTAATCACCTCCCAAAGTTCCCACCACCTAATACCATCACGTTGGTGATTAGATTTCAACATATGAAGTTTGGAGGGACATAAACATTTAGACCACAGCACAAGGGTAGGGTTTAGCAAAATGGAGAACAGATGATATTGCTGGCTGCCTGCAAGGTAGAGTAAAAGAGAAGCAAAGGGTTACATGATACATTCATAGATCATCAGCTTTAGCTCCCTTACATCAAGGGTCCTCATTTTTCAACCTTGAGTCCTTCAAACCACCTCTGCACAGCTGCATGTGATAAGCATGTAATAGGGTTTGTACAGGGAGTGATTCATTGTGACTAGAATAGCTGGGTCATGCCTGGTAGTAATTATTGGAGAACTTACTATTCCTGAAAAATATTCTATATTATACCATTTCTTTGTCTTTGCTCCTGTTCGTACTTCCATCTGGAATATTCAGCTTTTTGTTTTGACCTATCGATATTCCCCATGAATGTTCCAAAATCTAGTGACTGAAAACAACAATATATTATTTCTCACAATTTTGTGTGTTAGCTGGGCTCAGCTAAGTGGTTCTTCTGTTTCATGTTGTGTCAGCTCCTGTCACTAATACAGCAGATACTTTCAATTTCAGAGCTCAGCTGGGACTGGAATATCCAAGAAAGCTTCACTCACATGTCTTGTGTTGGCTGTAGACCGGACCGTCTTAGTTCTCTTCCATAATTCCACATTTCCTTTGATATCTAAAACCGGACTCCTCATAGCATGGTAGCTGGGTTCCAAGTATGCGAATGTGGGAGCTGCCACTTCTCTTGAACCCTACATCTGGATCTGGCCCAGTGTCACTCCCACCACATTCTGTTGGTCAAAGTGAGTCTCAAGGCCAGCCCAGATTCAAAGGGAGGAGAAGTAAGCTCCACTTCTTACTTCTGGTAGGTGGCATGCATGTATGGGACAGGAGGCATTATTAGTGGTGATGTTTGCAGACAATCCACATCAGCATGCTTAGATATTTGTTAGTTTTCTCTTTTTAATGAGAAGGCATTATTAGTAAAGTCCCAGGCTTTTGAGTATTAGTTGAGCCCTTTGGTTTGGATATGAATTGTTTATAGAGAAAACTGCTGTGAACATGAGCTTACTTGAGTGGCAGCTGAAGGTGATCATTGACTGGGTTGCCCTTGTTTTCTGCTTTGCTCGCCATTGCTGTTGTGTTGTACATGTTCCTTTGGGTTGAGTAGAGGTTGTAATTGGAAGCCAAAGGAATCCAAATGGTGGTTCTGGACTCTTGTCTGGTTCCCACTGTAACCTAGAGCAAGTGACTTCATCAGCAGGGCAAGTAAACACAGGAAAAGAAGTCAAAGGAAAAGCCAAGAAAAGGAAACAAGCCTGTTGCTCTGGGCTGAAATTGTAACAATGTTAACCGATGGCAGAGGGAAGTTGAACTGCCCAACTGCTGTCTGACTTCCATCTTCTCTTTACCAACTCGTTTCTCTGATTCCGTTCTTTCCTCCTACAATTCGTTTCCCAACATAGGAAGCAGAGGGATCTTTTAAAAATGTAAATCAGATCATGTCTTTCCCAACTTAAAATACTGCAATGAGTTTCCATTGTACTTGCAATAAGACACAGGCTCCTTGTCATACATTAGCTCCAACACCTGCCTCTTCAAACTCACCTCTTACTACTCCACCCTCCCTCTTTATATTTCAGCCACATTTTATTTCTTTCTGTTCTTGGAGCCCTTAAGGCCATCCTGCCAGGTTCATCCATCTTAGAGCCTTTGTACTTGCAGTTCCCTCTCTCTGGAACACTCTGCCCCTAGACCTCTGTGCAGCTGGCTTCTCATTCAAGCCCCAGTCCAGATGACCTCAGAGAGACCTTTCCTTAGCTCCCAGACAATAGTAGTCCATCGGGCACTCTCTCTGTCTCTCTCACAGTTTCTCTGTTCTTTTTAGCACTTAGCTACTTTGTCAGTTTTCTCATGTGTAAAGTGGGGTAGATAATAAGTGTATACTTTGTAGAGTTGTTATGAGTATTAAATTAGTGAATATTTAGAAGAGTATCTGGCACATCATATGCTCTCAAGTGTTAGCTTTATTATTATTATTATTTTAATATGTAAAACTTTAACGTGCCTTTCAGATTGTTTTCCAAAAATGCTGTATCAATTTATTTTCACACCAGTGATGCGTGAGAGTACTCATTTATTCACATATCTGCCCATGTTGCGCAGTATCAGTCATTGAATTTTGTCATTGTAGAAGTAAGAGGGAGACTGTGGCACCTCCTCAGCCCTTTCATGCAGCCAGGCTTGAGATGAAGTCACCCGTGTCTCATCAGGCCTTTGTACTCATGACAACAAATAAGACTAAAATTGAATATTAGACTATATGAGTATTGTATGACCACAATCAAGAAATACATAGACATGTATTTTACTGGTGAATCTAACTCTGCATGCATTATATTTTTCCCAAATGAATCTATTACCTACACTTCACAGATTAAATTAAACCTGATAGACTAAATGTGTCTATCAGGTTAATTTTAATATAAAATCCTATTGTCTTTTTTGCTGAAATAGAACAGCTAATTAAGCAGCATACATTAAGATAGTTAGATAGCATACTCTAATAAACATCAAGATTATCTTACAAATGTCTTATCCATAAGGGTAAGGCTTTCCATTTTTAGTAATATTTATTAATATTATAAAAATATTAATAATTAATGTTATTGTTACCAAAAAGTACAGAAAACTTAAAAGAATCAAAGTATAAAGAAGGAAAACTTTAATAATTAGTATTTCTATAATTTATTTTCACATGTACATTTTTTAAACTCTTGTGAAATTGAAATTTTATTTACTTAATTTTTTTATTTTTTACTTTTTGGCCATAAAACAAGTCTTAATACATTTAAAAAGACTAAGATCATAGAAAATATGTTCTCTCTTGGGCTGGCCCATGGCTCACTTGGTGTTGTCAGCACCACGCTCTCCGAAGTCAAGGGTTAAGATCTCCTTACTGGTCATCTTTTTAAAAAAAGAAATTAAAAAAAAAAGAAATTATGTTCTCTGACCGCAAACAGAAGGAAATTAAGAAAATTCACAAATGTGTGGAAATTAAACAACATTGTCCTAAATAAACAATGGGTAAAAGAAAAATCACAGGAAAATTAGAGAATACTTTGAGATAAAAATCAAAGTTCAACATATCAAAGTTTATAGGATGCAGGGCTCATGCAGTGCTTAGAGGAAAATTTATACTTGTAAACACCTATATTAAAAATAAGAAAAACATCAAATCAGTAATGTAAACTTCTACTTTAAGAAAATAGAAAAGGAGTAAACTAAACCAAAAGCAAATATAAATAGGAAATAACAAAGATTACAACAGAAATACATGAAATAGGGAATTAAAAAAAATAGAGAAAATCAACAAAACCAGAAGTTGATTCTTTAAAAAGATCAACAAAATTTGCAAACCTTTATCTAAACTGACGAAGAAAAAAAGAGAGAAGACCAAAATTACTAAACTCAGAAGTAAAGCATGGACATTATTACACTGACATTATGGTTTTTTGTGGTGGTAAGATTTAGTTTCTTTCTCTTTCTTGTTTGCATTTTTTTCTACCAGTGGGTTTTCTTTCCTGTGTATTTGTGGTATTGATCATCATTTTTTGGATTCCAGATGTAAGACCTCCTTGATGATTTCATGGAGGGCTGGTCGTGTGGTGTTGAACTCCTGTAGTTTTTCTTTGTCTGGAAAATAAAATATTTTCCCCTCATTTCTGAAGGATAGCTTTGCTGGATATAGTATTCTTGGCTAGCAATTTTTCTCTTTTAATATTTTGAATATATCATCCCATTTTCTTCTGGTTTGTAGCATTTCTGCTGAGAAGCCTGTTGTTAGTCTGACAGGGGCTCCCTTACAGGTAACTTGACACTTTTCTCTTGCTTCTTTTAAGATTCTCTCTTTGTCTTTGAGCTTTGCCAGTTTAACTATAATGTGTCTTGGAGAGGATCTTTTTGGGTTGAATCTGTTTGGGGATCCTTGAGCCTTCTGGATCTGAAGGTCCGTGTCTCTCCCTATACCTGTGAAGTTTTCTATTATTATTTCATTGAATAGGTTTTTTTAAAGACTTTTCCTTTCTCCTTCCCTTCTGGAACACCCATGATTCAAATGTTTCTGTGCTTAAGATCATCTGCTAGCCCTCTTAGATTTTCTTCATTTTTTAAAATTATTTTTTCCTTTTTTCTGTCTGCCTGGATTATTTCCAAAAGACTATCTTCAAGATCAGAAATTCTTTCTTCTGCTTGTTCTAGCCTGCTGCTTAAGCTATTGGTTGTGTTTTTTATTTTGTTGAGTGAATCTTTCAGTTCCATGAATTCTGCTACATTCTTTTTTAAGGTATTAATCTCTGTGTGAATTTCCTCCTTAATATCCTGCATTTTTTTTTCTCATTTCATTATGTTGTCTAACTGAATCTTCTCGTGTTTGAGTGAGTTTCCTTATGATTGTTGCTCAGAATTCCTTTTCAGTCATTTCAAGTGTTTCCTGCTTTATAGAGTCTGGTATTTGAGAATTATTGTCTTCTTTTTGTGGTGTCATATTTTCTTGGGTTTTCTTATTTTTAGTGTCTCTACATTGATGTTTGGTCATCTGATAGAGCAGTTGCTTCTTCTGTTACTCTGAAGTGGTCTTTGAGGAGAGAGACATCCTCTTCTTTTTCTGGTCTCTGCTACTAACTCTCCTTGTGTCAATGCAGTTGAGTGTGTGGCAGGCCATCTGCAGAGTAGCTGTGGCTACTACTGTGGCATTTAGTTGCTTTTGTGACAGCCATGCTGTGGCAGAAGTTCTGTTGGGCCACCTACACAGAATTGGTGTTTTTGGCATGTTCCTTGCTGGCTTCTGTGTGGGTGGTGCCGTCCTTGGCTCCTGCCTAGGACCCCGGGTGTGCTCTGCTTCTTTTCTGCTTTGGGGTAGACAGTGTTAGCTTTGTTATTATATCACACTTTACCACGGGAAATTCTCCTGCTTAATTATATGATAGTTTATTGTCTTTCACCCATCACTGGAGTGTCAACTCTTTGCAAGCAAGGACTGCCATTGCCTGTCCTGTTCACATCTCATCTATGTTCCCAGTGTGTTGTCATATGCAGTAGATCCTCAACAGTACCTATAAATTCAGTAAATGAAAAGAAGGAACAGTCATACTGAACAGCCAGGAAAATCATTGGTAATATGAAATTAAAGCTTGAGAAAGTTGAATGGATTATAAAGAGATTGTTTAGTTGTTCAAAATGGGTTTAGGATTTTTGATCCAGAGAAATTCTGTTCCAGGACACAGAGGGAACTTCATGATAATTTATAGTTAATTTTAATTTTTATGCAATCTTGAAGAGCAGGAAAATGTTGGAGTTATGAAGACAGGTAAACATAATTCTGGTTTTCAAGAGTGAGGAATATGGGTTTAAGAACTACAGACTGGGAGCTTTGTGCTACTTGTGGGCAGAGTTCTAGATGGATTATTAAAAGGATGATTTGTGAATGCTTAGGACAGTGTTGTTTAGTGGGAAAGTAGGGCACCCTTAGAGAAAAGAAGCCTGGAGAAATGAGCTGATTTTTTTTCAGGTCACCACTGAGTTTGGTGGCAGAACTCAGATGAGAATAAAGCCTTCCCGACTCCAGTAGTATTTTCAATTGGGGATCTTAAAGCTCCTCAGATTCAATGGGAAATAGAATTTTTTTTGTGTGTTTTGTTTTGAAGATAAGCTTTTTAAAAAGCCACTTTGGAAAACAATTTCTCAATTGGGATACATTGACCCCTAAGTTCAAGGACATATTCTCAGGGGCCCATGAGGTTTAATTATCTCTCCTGCCCCTTAAAAGAGGTTGGTGCAGTACTCTAGGTTCAGAAACTTGGCTCTAATATTTTGCCAATTTGTCTGAATATTTGAATGCCACCTGTTGCCTATCTGCGGAAAACAGCGTATGTTCTTCCATTAGACGTGCTGTTCAATAGGTAGCCATTAGCCACATGGAGTGTTGAGCAGTGAAAATGCAACTCCTCCAAATTGATATGTGCAAAAGTGTGATATATACATTGAATTTTAAAGACTTAGTAAGAAAAAAGAATGTAAATACCTCATGGTTTATTTTGAGTGTTGAAATAATAATCTTGGTATGTTGGCTTACGTAAAATATATTATTAAGATTAATTTCACCTGGTTTTTCCTTTTTAAAATGTGGCCACTAGAAAATTTAAAATTTCATATGTGACTTGTATTTATTAGAACCTGATGCCTTTCTCAGGAGGAAATGTTGAAGAAATTGGTGAAAATCAGTGTGCAGATGAGGTGATATGACAGCTGCCTTCAACCATCAGCATGGCTTTCACTCATAAAAAAGATTCTGTTATGTTTCTCAGAAGGTAGAATGATAGAAAAGTCAGGTTAATATAAGACAGACTTTTCTAAAATGGTTGTCCAAAGATGGCATGAGCTACTTCTAGATGTAGTAAATTCCTTGTCACCATACGTAATTTAAGCAGAGACTAGATAACTGCTTAGTGCAGTTATTTAGAGAGAGGTGAGATGATTAAAATCAATGCCTTTCCAATCCTGAGATTCTGTGATGTAAACAAATCAAGCAGAGCACTGATTGTATAGATACATGAAATAAATGGATTCTGTGGGCAGGAGAAGAAAATGAGGTTTACTTCATTCCTTGTGTCCTTTTCCTTTAAATTTTCATGTGAATATTTTTTAGTTGAGGAGCTTTGTATTCTTGGTTACAGAAAGATATTTTATTCTCTAAGCCTAGTGAATCTGTGAACAGTGAACCAGTTAGGAATGTGCTTGGCAACAAGTAAAAAACAAACAAATTGACAATGGCAAAATAAGTACAGATTTATTTCAGTCATATAACAAGAAGTCTGGAGGTCAGCTGCTTCTGGCATTGGTCCATTGGCTCAAAGGCATCAGGGTGAGTGTCTCTGTTATTCTCGTGGCCTTGCAAGATGGCCACAGCTATCAACAGTGCATCTGTAAGGCTGGAAGAGAGGGGGAAGGGTAAGTCCCTGCTGCATCAATCACTTTTCTCAGGAAAAGCAATAATCTTCTCAGAAATCCCCAGCGTACTTCCTTTTCCATTTCACTGGTCAAAACTGTCCCGTGGCCACTCTTGCTGCAAGGGAGGCAGCAAAGTGAATGTTTTGTTCTTGTAGCCTCTAGAATGGAGATAGCACAGGAGAAAGAGGTTGGGAAGGGCAGCTGTGTTAGTCAAAAACACAGGATCTACCACAGACAGTGTTAGGTGTGACTGAGGGCACTGCTCCCAAGTCAAATATCAGGTGCTTTGGAGTCAAGAGAGAACATTATCCAGTCCCCTCTTCTTTTTTAAAATTCTTTCACTGGGCCGGCCCAGTGGCGCACTGGAGAGTGTGCTGCTTGGGAGCATGGCGGCGCTCCCGCCGAGGGTTCAGATCCCATGTGGAGACCGGTTCCCGCTCACTGGTTGAGCGCGATGCGGGCGCAACACCGAGGGTTGCGATCCTGTTACCGGTCAGTAAAAAAGACAAAAAAAAAAAAAAAGGAAAAAAA
>NW_007727209.1:191792-210863 GCF_000696425.1 Galeopterus variegatus
GCGGGCGTGACACCGAGGGTTGCGATCCCGTTGCCGGTCCCCGGTGGGGGCGCGACGCCGAGGGTTGCGATCTCGTTGCCGGTGCCCGGTGCGGGCGTGACACCGAGGGTTGCGATCCCGTTGCCGGTCCCCAGTGCGGGCGTGACACCGAGGGTTGCGATCCCGTTACCGGTCAGTAAAAAAGACAAAAGGAAAAAAAAAAAAAAATAAATAAATAAAATTCTTTCACCGAGCAATCTTAGCTGCCACTCATGATTGTTGCCTAGGTTGAGTTTTATTAAACAATTCTTTCTTTTTAGAGATGAGGAAACTGAGGACTAGAGAAGTTCATGCCCTTGATTGTTTCTTATATAAATTACTCATAGGGTAGGAGTAAGACTTCTCTCTCTTCTTATGTGCATGATTTCTGAGATGTCAGATACAATTTTTATCTTTACTTCTCTGTGACTAATTTGTTTTTTTCCTCCAGTTTCTTTTGGAAACTTTTTTTTATCTTTCATTTTTCTGTACTTTGGAAACAATATGCCTAGCTATAGTTTTTGGGGGGCACTTTTCCTTCTTGGTGTTCTATAAGCATCCTGGATCTGTGGTTTGTTATCTCCTATAGTTACATGTGTCCCCCAAAGGTTCATGTATTGGAAGCAATCTACATTGTAAAAGTGTTAAGAGGGTGGAAAATCCTATTACAGTAATTGAAGGGTGGGGCTTTCAGGAGGTGATTAGATTGTGAGGACTGTACTCATCTGAATTGACTGATTCATTGATGGCTTAATGGGTGGTCAGGGGCATGGCTATGATAGCTTTTTAAGGAAAGCAAATGAGAAGACTTAGCTCTCTCTCACTCAGCCTGTTGGCCATGTGATATGTGTAGAGCCATCACCAAGAAGGCCCTCACCAGATGTACCCCTTGGACTGTGGACTTCCCAGCCAAATTTTCTTTATAAATTACCCAGCTTCAGGTATCCTGTTATAAGCAACAGAAATGGACTAATACAGTGTCTGACATTAATTTGGGGAAATTCTCGGTCAGTACAGTTTCAAATATTTCTCTGTTCCTTTCCTCTTCTTTTCCATCTAGTGTCTCCGTTATACATATGTTGTACCTTTTGGAGCTGTCTTGCAGTTCTTGGATACTCTATGTTTTTCAGTCTTTGTTCTCTTTTCAGTTTTAGAGGTTTGTATCGATATGTCCTCAAGCTCAGATATTCTTTCTTCAGCTGTGTCCAATCTACAAAGCCCACTAAGGGCATTCTTCATTTCTGTTTATTCTGGACCCTTAGCATTTCTTCTTGTTTTTTCTTGTTTTTATCAGTTCCATCTCTCCAATTGCATTGCTTGTCTGTTCCTGCATGCTATCTATCCATTAGAGCCCTTAGCATATTAATCATAGTTGTTTTCAATTCCCTGTCTTAATGCCAGCATCCTTGTCATGTCTGGTTCTGACTCTTGCTCTCTCTTCAAATTGTATTTTTTGCCTTTGGTATGCCTGGTAATTTTATCTTCGTAGCTGGACATGAGTTCCAGGTAAAGGGAACTGCTGTAAATAGGCCTTTAGAAATGTGGTGACAAGGTGTGTGGGAGGAAGGAAAGTGTTCTATAGTCCTATGATTAGGTCTCAGTCTTTTAGTGAGCCTGTGCCTGTGTCTGGGAACTGCTGTAAATAGGCCTTTAGAAATGTGGTGACAAGGTGTGTGGGAAGAAGGAAAGTGTTCTATAGTCCTATGATTAGGTCTCAGTCTTTTAGTGAGCCTGTGCCTGTGGGCTATGAACTTCACAAGTGTTTCTCAGTTTTTTTCTTCCCTCTTAGGTGGGACAGGATGGCTAGACTGAGCCTGAGTTGTGTATTTTCCTCCTCCCACATGGAAGGCTAGAGTGGGCTAGAGTGGAGTATTGCCCTTCCCCCAGATCAGTTAGGCTCTGATAAAACCCCTGCAGGTTAGGCTCTGGTTAAATAGTTTCTCCTGAGGGCAGGCCCTGTTAAGAAGAACCCAGAGCTCTGGCATATTTCAAAATGGTTCATTTTGCTCTTCCCTCTGCCAGAAGCAAGAGGGAATTTTTTTCCCCACAGAGGTTTCTGCTCTGGTATGTTGTGAATCTCATTATCTGCCTATCCGTATCTCCAGTTTTGGGGGAAGCAGTTTGCCCTGTGATGTCACTTCTCTCACAGATATAAGAAGAGTTGATTTTTCAGTTCCTTCGGTCTATTACATGTTAGGACCAAGTGGTGACTTCTAAGCTCTTTACACACAGAAGCAGAAACGCGCGGAAGTCTCCTGACCTTCCATTTTTTGTCTTTGAAAAAATCAAATGGTTAGTATTTCTCATTCATGATGCTGTTTGAAAATTCTGTTATGCAAATAGCACAATGTAGATTATTTTTATTCCCAGTGAGTGATAAGGAACGTTGGATATAATTGTTACTGTGTTGCATCTTTTTAGCATAGTTTTAGGCATTCTGTTTTGCTACAAAAGAATTTTGAGCAGATGAATGTGACATGTATCTGTATAGAACAGACATTATGTTCATCTCTCCCTACTATCGGTGTTCCCTGTGCTTTTCTTTTTTAACCGCTGATCCAATATGGGTATCAGTGAAACAACATATGAGGGTACTTCAGAAATTTGTGGAAAAATAGAATTAAAAGATAATATGAATCTTTCCATCGTCTTTTTGGAGTACCCTCATATATCTAAGAATAAAGCAATTTTAAACCACCATGATTACTAGCAATGTTCAGCTGAGGTTCTGAATCACAATTGTCACCAGCTGCTGTACATACTCCTCACATATGCACTCACATGTTCTCAGACTATTCTGTTTTGAAGAAAAAATTGATTAATTTAAAAAATAGAAATGGAACCAGGTGCCACTACTGTCTTTAAATTCAAGGCTCCCACCCCACCCAATCCTGCCCCACTCCTCCCACCCAAGTCCCTTGTGAACTACTTTGGGAAATGCTGCTGGTGGCAGTGGGTATGATAGTATTTGTAAGAGCATGAAAATTAAGTTGGAAATATATAAGGGATTCAAATTGTGCTGAAGAGGAGAATTTGACTTGTGGAATATTGTAATGCAAAATTTGGTGTGTTGGTAATACAAAATATTTGATACATTAAACAGTAAGGGTCCATTGCAGGTTGAGAAGCTGGGGACATTTATTTTGACCATTCAGTGTGCTGAGAATTTGAATAGCAACTATCTGAATATGGAGTGTTTCTGTGTTCATCCATGGTTGGGCTTTATATGTATATCTATCTCTCTTAATCCTCAAAAACCTCTCCCTGGGAGGTAGGTATTTTCCTCATTTGCAGATAAGGAAGCTCAGTTAGATAAACTTCTCCAAGTTCTCAAAGTTAGTAGTACATTGTTGGGCTGTTATTCAAACCCAGGGCTGACTTTAAGATCCATGGTTCTCTTACTGAATGAACCTGAATGTTTGCAAAATCTGCAGCTCTAATTGTTTTTGTGGTTAATGTCCATGAACTGAAGAAGAGAATAGTTGTTTAATGAGTCTCTCAACTCTGTTAGTCCTATTTATTTGAGACCGTGTATTATTTATTTGGGAAACAAATGTATTTTTACATTTAACTACATACTTGATTTTTCTCAGGTCTTGCTTTTTATATTATAGAACAAAGCTTTCCTAGTACTGTAGTTGGAGGGGTACATCTCTTTATCAGGTAAAAATCTTAGTCTAATAAATAAATACATACCATGACAACTGAAGCAATTATAATAAAGCCACAATTTTTATTTTTTCCTCATTCTTTTGCTGTGACTTCTTCCAGGTAGAATTCTGGTTTTGGTAGCAGGAAAGAACAAGTGGTAACTTTGTGAATTGTAGCATTTGAGATTGGACTGATAAACGAGAGGGTGTACTACAGCACGCTAGTTAACAGAAAGAAATAGAGCTGTTGTCGAAGACAGAGGAAGGTCTACTGTAACTGAAAGAGCCATCTTTGACACTTAGCCATCTCAGTTTCATGATACCATGAAGAAGCAGGAACCTTAGAATCGAGCTTTTTTATATTCCATTTCTGGATAATTACCAGCTATTCTCAGATTTTTAAAGGTCCTTTTATTTTTGTGATTGCATTTTTCAGCAACAAACTCTTACTATCCTATGATGTAATTCACTCAGGTGGGAAAACTTTTAGCTTCCACCATTGAAAAGATCACCCTGATTGAGCATTTTGTGTTGCTTTTGCTAGTTTTGCTGTTGGGCAAGCAGGGTTCAAGGCAGGTGACTTCCTTCCAGATGAACTTTTGAACAACTGGAAAGATCTCTGGGGATTGCTTCAGTAATAACATAAGTGACTGTGTATTCTCGCCCTCTTCCTCCATGCACAGCTTCCATAGTCACTCTGTGAGGGTCTCTATAGTTTCAGTGTGATTACACAGTTAATTCTGAGCCAATGAGAAGTAAATAGTTCATCCAAGGAGCAAATCTCTGCACTTTGCTGGGTCTGCTTATTTGGGTACCAGAACTTGTCGCTATCCAGTGGACGCACAGCAGTTCTGGATTCATTTGCTTTGTTACCATTGTAGGTGTGAAATGGAATCATTTTTTCCTGGAACATCATGTCCCTGTGTAGAAATAAGTGATAGCACTTTATGGGCTTTAAAGCGTCTAGAGACAGGCCGGTTAGCAGCTGAAGCTGCAGTGACTCTACTTGATCCTGATGACCTTTTCCTGAGATTATGTGAGCAGAGGGGAGTATGGGAAGTGTGGCTCATTGACCCACAGTGCTCAGCCCACAGCCCAGCAACAGGCAAACTTGATCCTGATGACCTTTTCCTGAGATTATGTGAGCAGAAGGGAGTATGGGAAGTGTGGCTCATTGACCCACAGTGCTCAGCCCACAGCCCAGCAACAGGCAGCTAGGATAGCTGAGCCAGGGGGAGAGGCCAGCATGCCAGTGGGACCTGCTGCCATGTTCTGGCATGGAAGACAGGTGCGCTCAGCTGTGTTACTGACATTCGTCAGGTCTGAGGGACTTAATGCAGCTATTAGACCTGCCTGCCCATTGCCACATGTGCTCAAGGGAGAAACTGGGACTCACCCCAAGGGTCAGCTCTTTAGGAAGTTTCCTGGCAATATTCTCTACTACTGGGGGTGGACTTTGTGTCTTTCTCCTGTGCTTTCCTCCATCACAGCTGTTACTGACATTCATCAGGTCTGAGGGACTTAATGCAGCTATTAGACCTGCCTGCCCATTGCCGCATGTGCTCAAGGGAGAAACTGGGACTCACCCCAAGGGTCAGCTCTTTAGGAAGCTTCCTGACAATATTCTCTACTACTGGGGGTGGACTTTGTGTCTTTCTCCTGTGCTTTCCTCCATCACAGAACTTGTGTCGTTATGATCTACTTGTTTGTTTCCTTGTTTACCCCCCTCTGGACTGTGAACCCTCGTGGACAAGGATACTGTCTTATCACTCTTTGAGTACTCAGTGCCTAGTACATATTATGTGTTCAATAAATGTTTGTTAAATAAATGAACTAGTGATGTTTGGTTTTTCTCTTCCAGATGGCACTCCATCTCTTTCAAGGAAAAAGAATACATCAGAAATTATACCAGTTATCCACAATTGATAATCAGAGCTAATGAAACATGATAGCATAGACATGAATAGAGTTGAAAAATAAGGGCTATTATGAAATACCTAGGAATAACTTAAGAATTGTGCAGGACCTGTGTGAGGAATACTTCGAAATTTGAGTGAGGCACATAAAAGAACACTTGAATAAATAAACATGTCATGTTCATTGAGGAGAGTCAGTATAGTAAATATATATCATTTGTTTATATTAATTTAAAACAATGCAGTTCCAATACATTGCAATGTAATTATTAGTCTGTGGAATTTGCTAAAATAATTGTAAAGTTCAGAAAAATATTGCTTGAGACTAGTGAAGAATGAAAAATGGGAGATTTTATCTCATCAAATATTAAAGAATAAAGTATAGTAAATAAAAACAAAATGGCACACAAACTAAGAAAATGGAAGCCAGTATAATCTGGATACCAAAATCTAACAAAGATACTATAAGAAAAAAATGTAGACTTCATGGGCATAGATGCAAAAATCCTTAACAAAATATTAACAAGTGGAATTCAGCAAAATAGAAAAAAGATAATACATCATTACCAAATGGGGTTTATTTCAGAAATGCAAGATTGGTTTGGGATTTGAAAGTCAATGTAATTTATCATATTAACAGAATAAAAGAGAAAATAGAATGACATAGTTATGATAGGAAGTCTAGAAGCAGAGTTGAGTATATATGGAAACCTAGCATAGATCCATAGTCCTTTACTTGAAACAGTTGGGGCCAGCCATCTTTTAGAATTCAGGATGTTTAGAAACAGATTAATAGTGACACTAAGTAGTATAAATGAAGAACAGAAATAGCTCTACAGTAGTTCAGGTCAAGTTTTGCCACCAAATTAATTTTAGCACCAAACTACAAACAAAAGGCTGTTTTCAGAGCTTTGTGATTTTAGAATTTCAGGTAAGGAATTATCACTATTTCTGTGTCAATGTGGTATTTTAAATCAATGATGAAAGGGTTTATAAAAAGTGTTGGAATTACCTACTAGTCATTTGGGGCGGGGGGAGTTAAATCCCTACTTAGTAGCAAAATTAATTATTTGTGATTAAAGATTTTACTGTTAAAAAACTAAAGAATCTACAAAAGTCATAGCATAAAATATATACCTTATCTTTATAATATTGTGGTAGTGAAGATCTTTGTAAATATGACACCAATAGAAGAAACTAAAGAAATTTTTTAAAAAAGGAATTAAACTGAAAATTTTATGTAACAAAGAACATCATAAATAAGGTTAAAAACTAATGTCAAATGGAAAAAATCTTGGCCACATATATAGCAGCCAAAGGGTTATTGCCCATAATTTATAAAGAGCTCTTACAGATTAATAAAAGACAAATTCTCCAGCACAAAAATGGACCAAGGTTATGAAAAGACAATTTGCAAGATAAGAAATACAAAAGGCTGCCAATATTCCACTACTGCTGTGCGATGACTACTACTAGCAGCTACCATTTACTGAGTGTTTATTGTGTGCCAGGCACTGGGCTAAGGGCTTTACATTTAATGCTTAAGAAAATACTACAAGACAGGTGCATTATTTACATTTTACAATGAGGACAGTCCAATTCAGGGAGTTAAGGCAACTCATTCTAGATCACACATTTAGCGGGATTATTGCAACCTAGGACTGTCTGCTTCCAAAGCTGTTGCTCTTCAGTACAACACTGACTTATACTGCCTCAGTATAGTCACTATACTTATGAAAAGAAAATGCAATGGAAGCAACCAGAAGTTACCATTTGTTTTGTCTATCAGATTGGCAATGATTTAAAAAGAATACTTATAGCCGGGGAAGGTCAGGGTGTGAAACCTGCACTCCCTTATATTGCTGGTGGGAGTATCAATTAGCATGATCTTTCTGGAAGGTACTTTGGCAATATGTATCAAAAGCGACATCCTCTAACATAGTGTTTCTACTTCTAAGAATTTGTCTGAAAGGGCTGATTTGACAAGTACTTTTATGTATAAGGATGATCTTTTCAGTATTGTTGAATATATTATTCAGTAGAAAAGCAAAAGGTTGGAAAAACTTGTTTGTCAATGAAAGATTGATTAAATAATTTACGGACGAATTGAAGATGTACAGCTATATTTATTTTTAAAATATTGTCCCTGATTCACTATTGGATGGAAGAATAAAACAAATCAGATTGCAAAACAGTATATGTGGTGCAACCCTGTATTGGAAAAACTCACTTTTTGTATACATGTATGTGCCAAAAAAAAGGAAGCCATGGAACACAGTGTTGACAGTGGCATGATTTATTTTGATAAGAGATTGATTTTCTTCTTTATTATTTTTCTGCAGCACTTATTTATTTTTGCTGTACACATATATTATACTCTCATTGAAAAAGAATATTTAAAAACACATAGTTTTCCCATACTGATGGAGCACCCTAATTTAAAGATTATGCACAAAATTTGGGAATGTCACCCAGGTCTGTATGTTTACTTTGCTTTTTATAGGGAGTATTTAGATATTTCCTATACTTAACATTTTATTCTTTGAGAGTTGATACAGGCATGAACTTACGCATACGCGTTATTTCCCACATGTTTTTCCAAGAATTGCTGGGCTTCTTTTCCACTGATTGTATTTAAAGTAAGTTTGCCTGCTGTTTTGCAGATCCAGTCAGTGGGAATTACATGAGTAAACTTCTTGACAGATATAAGGAATTCCTTTTCATGTTTGCCCAATCGGTAGATTAACAAGGTCAGGTTTCCTTATTGGGCTCACAACTTAATTACAAATGAAAATTTTAAAAGTCATCTTAACAATTACAGCTGAAGATACCTGTCTGAGTAATCTTCTGGTTTAGAAAAGAATTATTTCTGATAGGGAGACAGTCATGTTGGGAATATCCTAAAAGGCTGGATATAACCTACAGAATTTATTATGAAACCGTGAAGTCTAGTATTCTATATGGCATGCGAGCAATTTGCACACTGACTTTGAACATCCTGACCATGCAAACAACATTGTTTAATAAGAATTGTAGACTAACATTTTGATAGTGTCTCTGAGGATTTAGATGCAGAGATATGACTTCCACTTGATTGAACTGGTAGTTTTAGAAATAGATTTTTACATTGTTTACCAAATGGAAAAGGAAAACACTTGTGAAAATGTTGGTTGTACTTAGTTCTAAAGGCCATTTGGGGCAACAAAACAAGGTGATAATGGCAGAGAAAATGATAGTAATGGGCTCTTAGAGACAGTGTCTTAATGCAGTAGTTATTTTGAATTATCTTTAAAATGGTTTATTGACCCTGTTCTTCTCTTTTGAAGATGTACAAGTTATACTGATACTACTTGAGTAGTGCAACTTCTGTGTAGTGGTTAAGAGGATGCATTTTGGAGTCAGAGAGACCTGGGTTAAAATCCAGGCTCTCTACCACTTAGTAATTTCTTAAGCTTTGGCCACTTAACCAGTCTCTTTAAGCTTCAGTTTCTTCATCTCAAAAGTACCAATCTTACGGGGTTGATGAGAAGATTAAATGAAATAATTTTTGTATGGAGCTTAACAGTGCCTGTCACATATTAAATGCTCAATAACTGGTTGCTGTTATCATCATGTATAGTTCAGTCTCTTTTATTTTTTTTATTTTTATTTTTTAAAAGATGACGGGTAAGGGGATCTTAACCCTTGACTTGGTGTTATCAGCACCACGCTCAGCCAGTGAGCAAACCGGCCATCCCTATATAGGATCCAAACCCGTGGCCTTGGTGTTATCAGCACCACACTCTCCCGAGTGAGCCACAGGCCGGCCCAAATTCAGTCTCTTTTAGAAGATTTTCATAATACGTGGTGTAATGGAAAGAATGTGTGCTATATCATCTAATATACCCAGATTTGAATCCTGGCTCTGCCCATCAATAACCAGTTATATGAAAATACTTCAAAAATTTATGGATAGATTCATATATCTTTTAATTCTATTTTTCCACAAACTTTTTTTGGAACACATATTATTTTTTATTGTGGTCAGATAGACATAACATAAACTTTACCGTTTTAACCATTTTTAAGTACAATTCAGTGGCATTAAATACAGTCACAGTGTTGTGCAGTCATCACCACTGTTCACTTCCAGAAGTGTTCATCATCCCAAACAGAAACTCTGTACCCACCAAACAACTTTCCTCTAGCTTTTTGAAGTACCCTCATAGCAATAGGAAATGGACTGAAATAACATCTTAAGGCTTTTTATATTTTCCCTCTTTGTTTTTTACCTTTTGGTGTAGTTCTTTAAGAAATTGTGTTCACATAGCTAAAACTATGCAATAGAAGAAAAGTTTAAGAAGTTATATAAAAATTTATTATAATACTACATTTGGTAAGCAAAAAGAATGAGAATCTAAGTGATGGGTCATATTAGTAGAGAAGGATTTGTATTGGGGGCCTGGTTTTGGGGTGCTTGTTAGAGACCAGTCTTTCGGGAAGAACAAAGGCCAAGGGCAGTGGTTCATTTCTTAAAATAGCCTCTGTCAGTAATTACACTGAAAAGGTGGATGTTACGGGCTTCTGATCAGCCAGCCCTCTAGAGCAGCTGCTGGCAGTGCCCGGTGCACTGACACGGAAGGAGGGCGCGGCTGGCTGGCAAGCACGTGTGCTGTTTGTGGTACTGAGTTCCCCTGTGGAGGCTGCCCTCGCAGGAGGCATACTGCACACTGAGCATCTTGCTTTGTATTTGCACAGTATGGTGCTTGATGTGATCCATTTATCCATCTGTCTGTCCTTCTTTCCTTCCTTCTTTCCATTTGTCCGTCTGTGCATCCACCCATCCATCCATCTATCTGTCCATTCTCTAGGTGGTAGGTATAGCAGTGAACAAAACAGAGAAAGTCCTGGCCCCCAAGGACCTTACACTTTGGAGATTCATAGCATTTTCAAATGTGTTATCTCATTTGCTTTTTAAAACAAGTATATGAATTTTGAATTTTTTAGTACGTTCATTTGATCGATGAAGAAATGAAGATATTTTGAGATTAAATGACCTACCTAATAGTGCTATGAATAGAACCCATTATTTTTCATTTTTATTTTAGTACTTCCATCTATAACACCCTGCTTTCTATTCTAAATATGTTTTCCATCATTGAAACACTTTTTCACGTTGTGTTTTTCTTAATACTTCAATCATAGGTAGCCAAGGGT
This sequence comes from Galeopterus variegatus, assembly GCF_000696425.1. Lineage (NCBI taxonomy): Eukaryota > Metazoa > Chordata > Mammalia > Dermoptera > Cynocephalidae > Galeopterus > Galeopterus variegatus. The sequence goes on from NW_007727209.1 coordinate 202,573, forward strand.
ATGTGAAGGAATATAAAATGAGTTCTGCTGACCTGCTTTAACCTTTCAATACATTCCCATTGCTCTTAAGATGAGATTTGAAATCCAAAATGTCACCTGCAATCCCCTGCATCGTCTGGCCACTGCCACCTTCCCAGCTCCATCTTGGGATGCTCTTTCCTTACCTCAGAGGCATTCTGGCATTTCACGTACAACGATCCCTCTGCCTGGAATGCTCCTCTCTGTGCCCCTTCCTGTCCTTCCTCCCTCCACCTTCACCAAGCACAAGTCTCAGTTTTAACGTCACTTCTGAGGGAACACCGTCCTCGTCCCCTAGCTGAAGTCAGGTTCCTACGCCATATGTGCTTTCTCACAGCACCCGGGGCTTTTCCTGCATAGCACACCTGTTGCCATCCCTGGATCTGTTCACTGCCCACCTCCCGCCCTGAAGTGGTTGGAGGGGCAGGAACCCTAGTTATGTCTTTCCCACCCATCTCCCCAGATAGCACTGGGCCTCCTGCAGGCACTCCAAAACATGTGAACAGATGAGCGAACTAATACCTGAGCAGCACAGCTCCGAAAGCGGCAGGAGCAAGTCTACCTGCTTATGGTTGGTTCCATTTCCCTTCCCCCAAGGATGCGGTTTTAGCAATGAAGACAGCTTATGAAATGGTGCAGGAATCTCATGTTCTACTAATGTTTAAATAAAGAACAACAAGGCAACTACTAAAATTTGGAAAGTTTGTAAAGTTTGTGGCAGCAAAAAGTGATAGGGGTGGGGGGACCCCAAATACAGAGCCTGGGGAAAAGAGAATAAACCGAGTTACTTGTTTTTGTGTCTCCTTCCCACTAGACTGTGAGCAACTTGAAGTCAAGTACCAGCACTTATTTGTGTTTATATCCTCAAAGAGAGTGCAGTGCCTGGTTCATAGTAGCTGTTGAATGAATGAATGATACACCTCTTAACTTTGAAGCTGACTTCTTGTGCTCTTAATGCTGATATTAGAAATACAAACAGTATAATTTATGGAAAGAATACTGAATCTAGAACCAGAGAGACCTAGGTTTAAAACTGTATTTAAAATGAGAATAATTATGCCTACCAAGTGGACTTGAGAGGGTAGTATATAGATGGAGTATATAAATTGCTTAGCAAGCACCAGGCACATGTAACAGGTCCTCAAGACATTTTAGCTCCCTTTTTCTGCCTCTGTCCCTTTGGTTTAATCCCAGAAAGATTTTTGGGAAATATGGTATATAAATCATTAAAACAGAGAAAGAGACCCTCAAAGCAAAATCGTGGCAATAGAGCTATGACTCATATTTTTCAAAGCAAGCATGACACTGGATGCTTAAACAGCAGCACAGCACATGGTGTAGGAACTGGGGAATGTGTTCCTATTATTCTTGTCCACGGTCAGCCTATTACTAGAAAAGTGACCACACTGATATCTAAAGTCCTTAGGTTCAAAACTGTTTTGACCTTCATGATTTATGTTTTTTTTTCCATCTTTACTTACAAATATCTCCTAACCCTAGCGCTTCCTCCAGTTATTTCTTTTACTAGTTTTATTGTTCTCCACAGTACTCTCTTCTGTTTCCATCAATGCCAATTCAAATCGTTAGGATGGGTGGATGAGGGTGTGTTAAATGAGTTCTTTGAGTTCCGCACTGATTTCTTTTAGGATATGTCTAGGGGTAGGCCAATTATTCTCCAGTCTCTCAGTTCCTGATCTGTCTGTCTGTTTATCTATCTATCTATCTATCTATCTATCTATCTATCTATCTATCTATCTATCTATCTATCTATCTATCTATCTATCTATCTATCTATCTATCTATCTATCTATCTATCTATCTATCTATCTATCTATCTATCTATCTATCTATCTATCTATCTATCTATCTATCTATCTATCTATCTATCTATCTATCTATCTATCTATCTATCTATCTATCTATCTATCTATCTATCTATCTATCTATCTATCTATCTATCTATCTATCTATCTATCTATCTATCTATCTATCTATCTATCTATCTATTTATTCCTATCTAATTATGAGACAGAGGACAGAGAAGTGTGACCAGTGATTCTTCTCTGAGCATAGAGCAAGAGCACATGGTTCCTATCTAATTATGATACAGAGGACAGAGAAGTGTGACCAGTGATTCTTCTCTGAGCATAGAGCAAGAGCACATGGTTTCAGACTATAGCATGAGAGACTTAGGATCAACCACCAGATCTTGTGAGTCCTGTACTAGGCTCATTATAGTTAAAAGCTAGAAGTCAGTTTACAGCCACATCAGTTCTCTATTACAGTACTTAGTATGTGGTGCAAAATATGAAAGGCACTGGAAATACAGAAACAATTAGTTCTTCAAGGAGCTTTGAGTACAGCGGGAAAGACAGATACATGAGGAAACATGTCTGATAGGGGTAACATGGGTACATGTACAAGGGACAGAAGAGGCAGTGTGACTACTTGCATCTGGGACAGATGAAGGAAGGTGACGTAGACCACCTGTTGAAGAATAAATTAGCATATGCTATGTGAATAAGGCTGGAGAGAGAACAGTATATGGAAAGACAGGATGATATGGACCAGCATAGTGTGTGCTGGGATCTCCATTTAAATATTGCTATATTGTCAACTGTGAAGGCTGTTGTGAAGTCTGGTAATGCCAAGGTAGGTTATGGAATCTCTTTCTTTGGAGTCTCAAAAATAAAAAATAAAGCATTCACATCTGCTTAGGATGGTTTCAGTGGTATTCTTGCTAGAGGCAGAGGCATATACTGTCTGTGTCTGATAAAAGTCAATGACTATTATTATATCAACACTGAGGTTGTATTAATTTAAAAGAAAGGACTCAAACTTTGTACTTTACTAATCTGCATCTTGGGAGATAATCTGGTATGCACAATTTTCAGTTCATCTAAGGCAGTCTGTTGTATGGAACTGTGCTCCTAAGTACTTAGTGAAGCAGATGCTATCATAAAAAGCAATACATATTCAGTAGTGCTCTTTCTCCACTGGAGGGGTGATTTCTTTTGAAGCAGAGGTAGTTCCAAGAATCAGTATAACAGCCAGGAGGAAAATGGAGCATGTCTTCACTTTGCCCACCCCTGGCTGCCTGGGAGTGAAACGGAACCTCGTCTATTGGGCACCTTTAAATCGTCCATGTTGCCCGTTTCACAGCCTTCCCAGGCCAGGCAACTGGGTAGTGAGTTTATAGTTCTAGGAATTGAAGCAGGACTGCTGTGCTTGCAGTTGCGTGCTTTTTATGGAACAGGGAATGTTGTTAGGGAATTTAGGCAGCTGGAACCTGCTGCATGAGCAATTTGGGCTGAGGGAGAATTTCAGGGTGAGAAAATAAAGCTCATTATATAAACTCATTGGGTATTTAGGAGGCTGAGAGGGGAGGGGACGAGAGTATTTTGAAGACAAGCCGGAGAGTTTCATAAACAGCTCCCTCTATTCATTTTTACTGTAAGAGCTGGATTTAACTAGAATGATCACGTGGCCTATTTTGAAAAGGGCAGTCATGTTCTTCTGCTGTTTCTTAGCTGTTTTGTGAGTTGGAGCAAAACAACAGCGCTGCTCATTTTTTGCAGGGTTAGAGGAAAAAGGAAGGGCTGGCCGAAGAATGGGGTGGGGAGCTGGAGGAGAGAGGAGGCGCCCACAGTGTCAGACTGCGGGGACATGGACCTGAAGGACGCATGTGTGGCTCAGGCATGGGGCCTGGAACTCTGCCTTTTGCAGCCTGTTGACAATCTCATCCCAGTTTAACTTTTTGTGGAATTCTCCCACGAGATGCTGTGGCCAAACTCAGGCTTCCAAAAGAATAGAGCAGGCTGACTCTGTTGTGAAGTCTACTCGGAAGAACTGGCAACGCAGGCCCCCTCGTTAGAACAGGGGTGACATGACACAAGCAAAACCTGCTCGTCCTGGAAGAAGCACACACGGTCCCTCACACCTGTCTCACCCAACCCACTCCCTGCAAAATGAAAACTGATGTCATTGTAACCTGTGGTGGTTCTTTTTGTGCATAAAGTGTTAACCTCTTTTAGAAATGATGGAAATTTTACTTTTTTCCAAAAGGTCACAAAAGATAACAGAGACCAGATTCAAACAGAATCAAGGTCATTAATAAGTCAGAGAGGCTGGCTTTAAAAAAGAGAGAGAGAGGGAAAGAAAGAAGAATGAGAGGGAGAGAAAGAAAGGAAAGAAGAAAGAATCCTCTCAGCCTTAAAATGTGTCTTAAGGGGAAACCATCATTTAGGTTACTGGTGGTTTCTTCATCATTCTAATTTCTATTAGTAAAGTGTGACTTTGAAAGGATACAGGATGTTTGGGAATGGAGAGTTTTATATTTTTTGTTATTTTTCCCTACTTCTCACAGCGAAATTCACAGGTATCTGACTACATAGAGACACTAGGACTGGGCTGTTCTGGTTGACCTTGGCAGTGGCCAGCGTGTGTAGGAAGTGTAGCGCCGTGGGATGGGTGCCTGCTCCGATGAACCAGGCTGGCTGGGCTTTCCAACTCTCTCCTACACCCACATGATGAGCAGACTTTGAGCAGTGGTTAATATAGCCTCTTCTTTTAAAAAATGTATATTTTGCTTCTTGCCAATACAGATTTGAGGCTGGTGCCCACTAATCTTAACAGGGTATATACAGAGGTACTTCAAAAAGATTGTGGAAATGAGCAGTGGTTAATATAGCCTCTTCTTTTAAAAAATGTATATTTTGCTTCTTGCCAATACAGATTTGAGGCTGGTGCCCACTAATCTTAACAGGGTATATACAGAGGTACTTCAAAAAGATTGTGGAAAAATAGAATTGAAAGATAGTACAAACATTTCCAGGAACTTTTTGAAAGACCCCTGCATATTGAAAGTATATAATAAATATCATTCAAAAACTAATATAATGTATTATTTAGGTTTTATTAAATTATCCTGTTTTTAGGGTATGCTGATAGGCTAAATAAGCCTGAACTACCGAGATTCAAATCCTCTAACTTTTATTGGCATTGGAAGATTTCTTAAAAAACAACAAAAAAGCTATTAAGATTAAATATCAATCTATAAATCTCTCTAGGAAAATATAATCGAAAGCATCAAGGCTGTCTCCTACAGCTGGTGGTTTCTCTTATCTAGGTCCTCAGAGCTATGACAATGTCGTTTGATTTCAAGAACTCAGAAAGACAAAAATAAAACTCGTAGTTTTGAAATGGAGAAAGAGAAGGATCCTGAAGGTAGTCTTCTGTTTTTAAAGTAGTCATTCTCATCTTAAAAACAGAAAAAACAGGATTTCAAGAACTCAGAAAGACAAAAATAAAACTCGTAGTTTTGAAATGGAGAAAGAGAAAGATCCTGAAGGTAGTCTTCTGTTTTTAAAGTAGTCATTCTCATCTTAAAAACAGAAAAAACAGATTTATTTTTCATTTATTAAGGAAAAAAACCCAGCCAGTACTTGTGAATTAATGTTAAGACCAGTATTTTATAGAGAGAACATTAATAATCACGTGCAGTCTACTAATTACAAGTCTGCTTTCGATTTATTGTAAATATGCCTTCCATTTTCTTCCTCATTACCAATCATCTTCCTTAATTATAAGAGAGCTTTCATTAAAACATTTGAATCATTTATTTTGAAGCACCTAACTTTAGAAGATGTTTACTGATTTTTTTATAGCATAAAATACGAATGTTTTTATCTTAGGAAACAGATCATAAAGTAAAACTTTAGGAAACAGATCATAAAATAAAACTTTACTGGGGGAGTTTAAAGATACAAAAATATATAGAAGGAAAAACATATATTTAATTAATATTGTGCACATTTTTTACAAAGTATATGGCATTTAGATTCAGAGTTTTAACTAGTAGTAACCTCATCTGTTTAGTAATGATTTTTAAAATAGAAAAAAAAATCTGCTGAAGCAGACAACATGCTTACTAGATATTTAACTTTGATGAACTGAAATTAGACAGTGAAGCAGGATAATTAGAATAACTTTTTTCTCAACATCTAAATATTGTTTTTTCTTCAGCATTTCAGTTAAGTGTGAAGAAATCCCAGAAATGAGATACTATTAGCTATGTAAAAGGATTTCTGAGGGTTATAATCTATTCATGTTTTTCTATGACATTAAGATTTTTTTTCAAATAATAATTTTGGAGGGAGATTGTCAGCATTTCAGTTAAGTGTGAAGAAATCCCAGAAATGAGATACTATTAGCTATGTAAAAGGATTTCTGAGGGTTATAATATATTCATGTTTTTCTATGACATTAAGATTTTTTTTCAAATAATAATTTTGGAGGGAGATTGTTAAATTAACCTTCTGTAATGCAGTGGTTTACCAAATGTTTTGTTTTTAATAATTTTTTAAAAAAGAAGCTGTCTGATTGAATTCATTTTTGTTTGTTGTCATTTTTGTTTGATTGTTACTGTGATAATACATGAAAATAAGATACAGTGGAATACACTTCTGTGAAAGTCATATTTGTAATATCAATACCTAAACAGAAAATGTAGCAGTCACACTTGATCATTCATAATCATTTTGAAATTCTCTGGTCTTTTTTTTTTTAAAGCCAGCATTGACTAATGTTGTGTGGCTATTTATTCTTGTTACAGCAGTTTAGTTATTTTTTTTGTTTAACTATAGTTTTTTTCTAATAATTAGAAATAAAGTAAGTGTATTATTTGTGATATCAAAAAGTATGTACATTTGATAATTTTGTTGTATAAAATACTTAATACCTGTTAAAAGCTGTTTGACTTTCGGTTTTAAAACAGCTGTGTAGTTGGGTAAGTCCTGCAAAGATTCCAGCTTTCTCTGTGGCCTGCCAGCCAAATAATTTTTGCAGCATTTTCCTTCACTTTCTTATAAACACTTAAAAATTGTACTTACTTTTCCGTAAGGCCAACCATTAAGTTAGAAAGCACTGAAGTTGTTGTGAAATTGCCTTTTTATACATGAGGGAGGAATGATAGATTTTGTGTATCCCATGTGAATTAAAACAGAAATACTTAGGACTGCTATTCTGATGGAGCTATCTATATACTTTACCTTATTGCAGATGGAGTGACTTTGGCTGCATTGCTTCAAAATGAGTTTTGTTGCTTTCATGCTTAGGCAAAGCTATTATTGTTTTTTCGAGTTTTTTGTAATATACTTCTCCCCCATCTAGAACTCCCAAGTTTGGAATAAACATAGAATTCTTTTAGGACTGAAGGTTATTGTCTGATTTACTAGAAAGCATGACACATGTAAAATAGTGGCTAAGGATTATAGAGTCCCTCCGTAAATGTTACCAAGAAAAAATATATATAAAATGTCTAGGAAGGTGCTACTACAGTGGAAACTTTATTTACTCGGTAAAACCCTGATATCTCATGGGAAGCCTTGGATCTTATTCTCAACTTCCAAAATAATTTAAATACGAAAGATAAGATGACAGGATAGTGGAATACCTTTTGTGCTCAAGGCCCACCGTTCTCAAGGTGTGTGGTTATTAATCTTGGTTTGAACTTACACATTATATAGTATGTGATTAATTTGCTGATAGGGTCGATGGAAGTTAGTTTGTGGGGTTTAAAACGAGGCTGATAAAATATTACTCATAAGCCTTTCTGCTTCTTTGTGGCTTTCTGGAACTGCTATTAGATAGTTGTATTCTCTTGTGGTCTCATCGCCATGGTCAAAGTTAAGTAGGCTTAGAAATAACAGACATTTTCTCCTCTGGACAATGAGGGGGCTGGACCGTGCTCTTTGCAGAGACGGGAACGTCCGATTCTGAACTCGGACTGCACCTTCCTCTCCTCTGCGCTCCACGATTTTATCTGATTTGCAAGTCAGTGTTACGGAAAGTTTTCTATTGTAATGCAGAAAGCCTCAGCCTCGGGTCCTGGCTGATGTCAACAACCCAAAGGCTCTCTTCCAACCACCTCGGGAAGAAAAACCCTTTGAAAAGATGGCAAACTTTGCTTTCACGTTAGCCCCACACGAAGTTCTCGAGCAGCATCTGGCCGAGGAGGGTCATCCAATCTATTTTAATGCAAAGATTTTCCAAGAAGGCAGGAAACCGTCAAGGGCAAGGCTTTCAGGCATCTGCCGTTTCGTTTCCAGAACCCTTGTGCTAATTTCACGTTTCTAGGGAAGCCGGCTCTTTCTTTTTTCTCGGAATCCCTTCTCTAGGAACTGGTGGCGCTGTGCGCGCGGCAGATGGTCCCGGAGCTGGGCCGGGGCGCACGCGGTGCCGGCGGCGGGCCCGGGAGGCGGCGCGTCCCCGCC
>NW_007727209.1:211863-234675 GCF_000696425.1 Galeopterus variegatus
CTGGGCAGCGGCCCCCGTGCCCTGCCGAGTGCGCAGAGGCGGCGCCCGGTGACCAGGGGACGCTGGGAAGCGGTGTGTATTTGCGTTTGTCCAATGTGGCCCGAGGGAAAGGTACATAGGAAGCGATTGGCTCGTCCTCGCTGCACCAGAACCAGGGAAGCAGCCCAGTCCCAAGGAAACAAACCAAACCCGAACCTGAGCGAAACGTGAGTCCTGCGTAAACACTTGCGTCTGGGAAAGAGAATACCGGGAAAAGGGGCTTCCCTTGCGACAGCCCGCTGCCCATCTTCGGTAAATGAGCCGTCACTGGCTGCCGGGAAATGTGTCCTCCTTGTGTGCTGAAACGGTTCCACAGGTTTTGTTTTGAAGGGGCAAACCGTGCTGGGAGAGGCAGGTGTTCGTGCGGCTCACGGTCCTTAGCGGGCTGTGTACCGGGTCCCTCTCATCAGGACAGGCCAGCAGGCCTCTCCCCCATCCCGGTCTCGCACCTCGGACCAGAAAGCGACACCAAACTTCAGCTTGGAAGAGGAATCTTGCAGAATTAAAGATAAAAGTCTGCCCTTATAAATAGTTTCGTTTTGGTATAGTGTGTTATTCCTGTTTAGAAACTCGTAATGCTCATAATCCACGTTGCTGTGAGAACCGTCCTGCGTCCCTGCTGTTAAAATTTAATGAGTTCACATGGCCTTTAGGACAACAACTTAATACTCTGATAATGCCAATATTCCGTTACTAAACTGATGCAATCACAGAATTTTGGAGTCGAAATAAAGTGTAGAGGTCAGTTAGGCCATCTTTTCTATGGGATTCTAGGAATCTTTATAACATTCCTGACTGCTTTTTGAGGCAGCCCATTCCATTGCTGGAGAGCTCTATTTATTAGAATGTTATTCCTTATACTGAATTCCTTGTGTAGTTCTTGTTCTCTCTTAAATATTAAAAGCCTAAAATTACTCATTTATATATTTTAGTGAGGGTGGTGCATACTTGAAAACCATGATAAAGTGGGAGTGTTCTGTTGCTATATTCAGGGTAGCGATAAACAAATTTTGCTTGTTTATGCTTTATTAATCTTTTGAATTGCTTAGAAATAATGGCAGAATTTCTGATTTTAAGGTAGTATTTGAGATTATGTGATAAAATGTTACATTGGCAACATAATTTGTATTTCAAAAATTCCTTTGATGATTTCACACTTATATCCTGATCTGTTATGGTAGTTTTTAGTGTCTGTAATTTATTGTGCTTTGCTTGAAATCATCAAATAAAGATAAATAAGTTTAACAGACTTCAGTGCTCATTTTTGGTCTTTTTTTTGCTTTACCACTTGTATTACTTTTATTTTGCTGCCATAACAAGTTACTGCAATCTTCATGGATTGCAATTTATCTTCTGTTTCTGTGGGTCAGAAGTTTGGGTACAGTAGGGCTCTTCTGGGTTATCTGCTCAGAGCCTCACAAGACCAAACGCAAGGTAGTACCAGGCCTGGACTCTTACCTGGAGGTCCTGGGAGAGAATCCACTTCCAGGTTCATTGGCAGAATTTAGTTCCATGTGGTTGTTGGATTGGGGATCTCATTTCCTTGCTAGCTGTTAACCTGGGGTCTTCTAGAGGCTCCTCACCTCCACTTTCAAAGCCAGAGATAGCAGATGGAATTTGCTTCAAACTTCCCTGCCTTTTTCTGTTTTCTCTTCTGCTTTTAAAGGACTCTTGTGATTATATTGGGCCCACCTGGATAATCCAGGCTAATCTCTCCTCACCTGATTAGTAACCTTAAGTACACCTGCCAAGTCCCTTCACCGCAGTACCTAGTTCAGTGCTTGAGTGCATAACCAGGGGATGGAACTTTTGGGGGGATATCTATGGAATCCTGCTTACCACACCCCTCTAGGTACAGCTTTCCTGTGATGGTAACAGCCATAATTCATCATTTTAAAGAATTTTTAGGCATCTTAATTCTCAGAATTTTGCAAGGTGAAATTAAAATAAAAAACCAAGATAACATCAAATATTACTCACACACACATAATTTTTAGAGGTTTGATAAAACAATAAACATTGACCATAAATTGTTTTTTAAACTCAAACTTCTCCCTTGCAAAATCTTCCCCAATTTCCTTGTTTTCTTTTTGGTGTCATAATAGGATTGCATCAGATGGACTTCAGTTTATAGTACCAAGCTATATATATATATTAATAATAATTGCATCGTGAACAGAATGGTTTTCGTCTGCACTTTGCTTTTAGCCTTGGGGAGTTTCTGATATATTCAAATATCATTCAACTAGAATCCAATTTTGGATAAGAAAACTGGCCCAGCTGCTACTTACTCATACCTAAAGCATTCTTGAATATGCAACTTCCTAGTTGTAGGGCACACGTAAACTCCCTCTTTACTTCTTGTAGGGCTGCATTGGTTCTTACAGCTTGTTGGGAGAGAGGGAGGGGAGGGCAGGCTTTCTTAAATACTCTAATTTATTGTTTATGAGCCTTGATGACCATTTGTTACCTAGATTGTAATTTTTTTAAGGAAATTTTAACTGGACAACTATTCTAAAGTATGAATTACACATGTGAAAATTCTAGTTCTTTGGAATTACTAAAATAAAATAAAAGGATGATCAGCAGATACAAGAGTAGAACAGAAAGTATTTGGCCCTTAGGGGAGTTTTATGAATACTCTTTAGGACTTCCTCATCTTCTTTCAGTGACTCCAATGTCTTCCAGTAACTCCAGCCCAAGGCCAGAAGTGGGGATCTCACAATGTCATGCTCAGAAGTGGTGTTATGGGAAAGCGACCGATGGTCTAGTGATATGGGGCAGAGGCATAGGCAGCAGACTTGACACTGGTACCTCCTCAGCCCTCGGGCGGGGGACATGATGAGCAAATCTTAGCTGTATATCTCGGATGACTGCATATTTCAAACAGGCAGCGTAGCTGAGGTGCTTCTTTTGCTTCCCCTAATTTATGGTTATTTTCATGTAATGAATGATGGTCGTGGGCATTTTGGTATAGAAGGTTTTAATTATGGCTTAGTAGCTTTGTAATTAATCAAGTGGAATGATTTAGAGTTCTGTTATTACTGAAGTCTTTACAGCTGGAAGTATGTGGATCCATGCTAGTACATTAAGTATACGATTTTTTATTTTTCTATTTATCTATATTCCACCTTGTTAACCAAAAAATATTGAGGAAATTTATATACACACACATCCCGTCACTACCACCACCACCTAAAATAAATAGATGAAAGAATTGGGGGAAAAAGAAAATAAGGTTAGGAGAAAAATAACAAGGCTGGTATTGGGTAGTTAAAGAACATGTAGTATAAAATTCTATACAGATGCTAGAGCTAGGCTATAAATTTAGCTTTGGTTTTTCTAGGAGCCAAAACAAAATGGGAGAAAAATAATCAGCTATAGAATTCATCATACTCATAAAAGGATTATAAAAAGATTGGGATTTTCCCTTGAACTTGTCTTCTGTTTCAAGGGGGCATTTGATGCTTTTCCTCTGCTAGAAAGGTTATCGTTGAATTGCAATAACAGTTATAAAAACATAATTTTGGCAGAAGTACAAATGAACAGTATGACAGAACGGAAGCAGTGGACAGGATTTCTGACATTACTGCTCTTTTCCTTGGTCCACGTTTTAATCTTCCAGCATGCTCTTCAGTGCACAGAGAGGTCCAAGAAGATTGGCCATTCTTTTCAGAAGCTGAACTTTCCTAAAAATTCTGTGGGAATGGGAAACAGAACCTGATAATTTTTTTTGCAGAATGAAAACCTTTTATCATGAAGAATTTTTCTTTATTGTATACTTTTATATAGTTAGTTCCCAACCCAGGAATTAGTGGTGTTCCAAAAGTTCATTTTTAAGTTGCTTGTTTGAAATTAAGAGTATATTTTCCCAAAGAAATGATGTTTTCTGTGATCTAATTTCAGACTTGCAATGAACCCAAGGTTCAAAGAGGTTAATCTGAATAAATAAATAGAGGTCTGCAATTCTGTATTCAAAATCTTGAGGCCAGAATTTGGTCAATTGAGATTTTTTTTAAAAAAGAAAGATAATATTCTGCATATACCAGTCATTACATAGCATTGCACTGTGGTCTGGAGCAGGATCCTATAATCAAACATATTAATATTTCTGCAGTGAAACTGATGAATATTCACACTCAGCGGGATAAATAAAAACTATAAATAGCCTCATGTCAGTTAAGGTCAGGTTTTGTCGCCCCAAGAATGCGGGCCAAATGAGTTCAGGTCAGGTCAGGTTTTGCTGCCAAATGAGTTATGAAAAAACTTTTGGTTTTCAGAGCTTTTTGGGTTTCAGATTAATGGATCTGTATTATACTTTTTTTTTTCTTTTTTAAATAAAAAAGCCACTGGTATTATAAACCCTAACCACAATGTAATCTTATTTTATGGAAAAATGTACTGAATTCCAATTAGGGAAGCCAATAAGCTGTCACACTATTGCGCCCCTGCAGCAGGAGTGAAATGTTTCCATCAGGCTGGAGTCAGAGGGAAAATACCCTCCTGCATAACCCAGGTGAGAAGTCTCCTGTCCTGGTGCCATGCAGGTGACGCTGTCTGGAGGTCCACATGCTGGGAACTGGTGAGAAGCCTGAGGCAAGAGATAGGAGAGCCGGGTTGGGGGTCTTTTTTTTTTTTTTTTTCCTAGTCATGTTATTAATTTCCCTACTTTTTCCTTTTCTTTCTCTTAGCTTTACCTTTTCTTTCAGTGCTGGGGCAGGGTGCATGGCAGTGGTGTCAGGTGGCATGTCCCCACACGTCCATCCCACTTCTCCTACCCTTTCCCTCTGATTGCCTGTAAAGACACTGGAGGGTGCCAAAATGATATAGCTTTTAAGGGTAGTTAAACCTAGGTCTAGATCTTGGCTCTGCTAGCTCTAGCTGTGGGACCTTAGGTGGTTTGCTCAACTTGTAAAATGGAGAGGAAACACACACACACACACACAAACACACGAGCTTTAAAAAGTTCATGGAAAGATTTGTATTATTTTTAATTCAATTTTTTCACAAACTTTGTGAAGTACTGTCATATATACAAGTGTGTATACATATGTATACATCTGATTTGCTTCCCAGGCTGGTTGAGAAGATCCAGTGCCACGTTATGTGACAGCACCTCCTGGAGATGGGTGAATGGCGTGTCCTCCATTGTTGATGTTTCCTCTCACACCTCCCAGCATTTCTTTCCTCCTCCCCGGGTGGAATACAGTGTAGCTGTAAGGGAAGGAACGTGATCTGCAAAGGCACAAATGCCTCAAAGTGTGGGTGATTGTATCTGGCCTGACCAAGGGATCCAGTCTCCCTGCGGGGTCTGCTTTTGGCTTTGGTGAACTTGAGGACTTGGAAGTTCCTGGGAGAAAGAGTAATCTGCAGTCTCTTCTGGAAGTTGGTTGAAAGCAGATGTTTCTGGGGCTTACCTGAAGGTGTAATGAAGGCTGATGTTACGTTGCCCTCTCCCCTGGGCCAGGGCCCAGCAAGAGTAGTAGTAAGCCCTCCAAGAAGTCACTAGAAGTTGCACAGCTATTCTAGAGCTTTGACATAGGCCTTGTTTGGTGGCACTCTAGCTCTTCATATTAAATGCATGCATGTTTTCAGTAATAAGTGCTTAATGTATGCCAGGCCCTATTCTGGGGATATAATGGTTACTGACCTAGACAAGATCCTTGCTGTCATGGAAACAAATGAGAGTACTGTGTTGCAAAACAACAGGATGGGGTGGGAGGGTGAGTCTAGGGCTCTTGAGATGGGGTGGGCAGGGAATGTGTGTCTGAGGGAGCTGACATTGAAGCTGACCCATGAAGGATGAGCAGGAGCATCCTAGGTAGAGAAGCCAGCAAGTCCAAAGAACCTAAGCTGGAGAGGAACTTGGTGTACCCTAGGGCCTGTCAGAACTTCATGAGCAAAGGAGTGAGAATTGGGGGTTGAGTCAGACCTTCTGAGCCTTGTAAGCCCTGGACAGATGTGTGGGTTTTATTAAGAACAAGAAGCCCCTGAAGGTTTTTAAGCAGGGGAGAGAGATGCACTCTTCCATAAAGAGTCCACTTTTCTTCTCACGTGGATGTCATGCAATATTAAAAACTGGCAGGGTGCGAGGCTCTTTTGGTAATATTCCAGTGTTTCCCTTGTTTTTAACTCAAATGTAAATAATTGGAAGTCACTTGTCCCTCTTTATTTTTTATGCTTTCTCTTCAAATCCAATTAACTGTCATCATTTTTGTACCTTTTTGGTGAAAGAGTGCATGAGCAGTCACCCTTGTAATAATGAGCAATTTTCCTATCATCTGTTTTTTGCTTTCTATTGTAGGTTTTGTCTGTTTATCTTCCAACATACCAATCCTTTGCTGCCAGCTCTGGCATGCTTTCTCTTTTCCTCCCTCAGTTTTGGAATTGTGATAGACTTTTTTATGTTCATCCACTTATTTCATGCCCTCGAGGGGCATTCTCTCTTGGCTGTGATGATTTGCTTTATAGAACACTCGGCTCAATGCAATAAATCTAACACTGCTCCTTGTACATAGTAGGAACTCAGGACGTTTTTGTTATGTGAATGAATAAAAAATTCAGGAGTAGGATCTGCTGGGCTTTTGTGATGCACATGAAGATAAGTACGTCGTGTTTCTGCCGTTAAGCAGACTACTGTCTAAGGAGGGCCACTTCAAAACCTAAAGTCAATGTTTGTCATAGAACCCTAAAAAGGGAGGTAAGCACATGTGGAGAGGAACTTCGGGAGTGTAATTCTGACACCTGAACCTCAGGTTCAGCCTCTGTTCTGGCTTTCAGAATCTTATTTCAGCATTTTTAAAAAACTGACTATATGTATCAGTTTCTTTGATATCTTGCTGTTTTTATCAATGATTTCTATCAGTCTTTGACATGTGCTCACTATATATTTCTATGTACATTATATTTTTAACTTCTTGAAAATTATATTTTGACATTCATCTTTAAGTCCTTAGGCATGAATGTACATGTTGCTATTCAAGTTACCTAATTATTTGTTACTATGTAATTTCTGAATAGAAACATTATAGATGTCACAGTAAGGGGAATTATAGTATTATAGAGAGGTAAAACAGAAATAGTATGATAGAGAGGTACGGGAAACTTGCACTTTAATTTTGAGGTTCTCTGAGGGCATCTGTCCCTGTAGAAGTTCAATATAAACAATCTTAATGAATTTTAGGCTATTCTCAGGGAAAGCTCTCGTTGAAACTGGCCTGGCAATGTGCCTATATCTACCATACTCTTTCTTGTATTACAGGGAAAATATATAAATAAGTAAATTTGAGAGACATTCCACAAATACAAGCCTTGTTTCTTTTGCTTTAAAAAAAGCATGAACATAATTAAAGGAAAAAAGTAGATTCTGGTTGTTTACCATAAAGAATTATTAGACCCGTAGCATAGGAAGTCACAAAGCACAGATCACAAAAATCTCACCAGTCACATTTGGAAGTTTAGTCCTGGATGCTGCTCAGTTCATCAAATATACTTTATGTATAATGAGGGCAGACTGTCACCAGCTGATGCCCTGCTTATAGCCTCTTGGTCTAGACTGGAAGTTCAAAGTCACTGTTTACTGAAACCTGCATTAGTATGTGTTCTGCCCCATTAGAAACTGTTAAGAAAAGGAAGATGAATAAGGTATTTGGAACAGATGACACATTAAGAGAAAAACTAAGGAAATAAAACTTTCATTTAGTACTTTGGTAAATTAACTTCTCAATTACTGCTTAAACGATTCCTAGTACTGATCTCAAACAGGACTTTAGTAAAATACTTTGAATACTTGACTCTAAGTCCTGTATCTTTGACTTTGCTCCTCTCAGGGTAGCTCTGGAATTTGAATCTGTTTTCTAGAGCTTTGTTCTCAACAATGTTTTTCATACTGTAGTCATCGAAGGGTGTTTATACACCTGATTTGCTAGGGACAGCCCTGTCTTACACCTGCTTTCTCAGTTTCATTCTTAATAGTCTCCTTTTCCCTCTCAGAAATATCCCAGTCGGTGCGATAAGTTATATGGTCATCCTACGTTACCCTGGCTAGATGTGGTTAAGGCTTACTAACCCAAATCGTGTCTGCCTTCACTGTTGTCTCTGCCTCTTTTTTTTCCTTCCCTACATGTGACAGAAACCAAAAGAAGATAGTCAACAGCCGAATGAGTGTTTTCCCAATCAATTCTAGTGTCATTTTCTCTTTTATAAAGAGTAGCCTCGCTTATTTATTCAAACATCATAATAGTTAGCATTTATTGAACACCTACCATGTTCCTGAAGCTGTTCCTTACTAGGATTAACTCAGCTCTTACGACAACCTCATGAGACAGGTGCTGTTATTTTCCTCACCTTACGAGGCTGGATAGATAAATAACTTGTCTTGGGTCACACAGTATGGAGCACAGATTTAAAACCAGTCTGTCTGACTTTAGAGCCTATTCTCTTAACCACCAGTTTATATGTATTGTTTATTCAAATGCATATTGTCTAGACTTAGTATGAATTGTTGATTAACATCTAATGGGTCATTTGTCAGCTAGTAACTTAACAATGCAAAGGTTTACGTTAGTTGACTATTACTACATAACAAATTACCTAAAATTTAGCAGCTTAAAACAATAAACATTTATTGCAGTATATCTTAAAGATTTGGGAGTGCCTTGGCTGAATAGCTCTGGCTTAGGGTCTCTTATGACATTCAAGGTGTCAGCTGGGGCTGGAGTCATCTGAAGACTAGACTGGAGCAAGAGGATCTACCTCCAAGATGGCTCACTCACATGGCACTGCTTGTTGGCAGGTCTCACGTCCTTCCCATTCACCCATGAGCCGCTTGAGTGTCCTCATGGCATGGAGGCTAGCTTCCCCCAGAGGGAACAATCGGAGAGAGCAAGGTGGAAACCACAATGTCTTTTATGACAGTCTTTGAAGTCTCCCGCCTCTGTCATTTCATTAATATCCCATTGGTTACGCAGATCACCCTGAGAGGGTAGAGTGGGTTGGGGTGGGAGGGCTACAAAGGAGTATGAATACCAGGAGGCAATAATCACTGCATCATTTTGCAGGCTATCATAAAAGGACTAATACGTTTTAAAATAAATAAAATTTTTAAGGCTTAGCATTTTAAAATGTAAAACTTTTACCTTCAAGTTAGCAAAAATAAAGACTTTAAAAAGTATATCCATATCTAGTTGTTTTGCTCAACTTCCATTGACAGTGGAATATTTTGGTATTTGTGTAAAAACTAGTTATTATTAATCTTCTGGTACAGACAGAACTTAGAATTTTTATCCAAAAATGTGTGGCAACAAAGAAGCAGCTTCTGAAAACCTGATAACCGTAAACAGAGCGGAGATAGGCACCTAACCCTGAAGAAGGCTCCTGGTAGTGAAGAAACGGAGAATAAGGTAGCTCTGTCTTCTGAGGGTTGAAAAATCTAGGCAGCCAACTAACTACCTGAAGGGTAGTTGAGAACCCTTGAAAGCAATTTTATTTGTCAAGCGTGGGCCATGATTGTTCCCATTCCTGAAGCATCATTCCCAGTGAACTCCATTGGAAGGTAAAGCAGGACTTCTGCTGAAGATTTTCAGGTAGCATTCCAAAATATATTAGCATTAAAGACTGGAGATGGTAGCCAACTAGCTTTAATTCACAATGTGAAAGCCCTCTGGATCCACTTATAAGGCCCTTCTGTTCAGGCTTGCTAAGGATGTCTGTTATGGTAATATCAAAGACAGGAACTTTAGGTTGTGATAGTGAACAGTGAGGCATTTTGATATGATGTTTTGTCAATTACTGAGGCCACAGCCCCTGTTAGGTGTTCAGGAGAAATAGACTGGTCAAATAAACACTGCGTGTTCAGGCTGTGAGAGCCCGAGATCTCTGTGGTTAGCAGACATGAGGTACTTGGACACATACTTGCACTAAAGGTTGTAACTTTTACTTATCTTGAGTAAAAAGATATACCCCAGCCAGTTAGGATAAAGGATATATCTGGTGGTAAAATGGATACAGTTCCTAAGTGTTGCCTTATCCCTTACAAAGGAGTGGTGGGCTTATGAGGCCACATGTCAGAGTCGTCCTGCATCACCTCTGCTTAAGCTTTTATCCTCTTCTAATTTGGAAAATCCTTTCATCTGTGTCCTAGCTTTGTCATATATCCTACATGCCAAACTACCTTGTGATTGTCATCTCAACCATACTTAGTTTCTGGGTTCCAGGTGTTGGTTGTCTAACAGTACCACAAAGCTTAGGGCTCTCAACTTATTAACATACAGACTTATGAACAAGTCAGTAACTTTCAGAGAAGGATACCTGGTCTTGGCCTGCCCCACAGTCATACCTCCTTTAGCTCTAATTCATTGGAACCCTGGTCAGCCAGTTTAGGAGCCTGAGTGTATTAGGCTCGTGGCCAATGTGCTGCAGCCACCACACTGTAGTTTCTTCAGGTTGAGTGGCAGTTACCAGCCTTTTAGTTTGCTCTGTAGGGCCCTCTCTTTCTGCCCCTCATAACATATTTTATGATGGTAAGTTTTTGATACATAGTGAATAATTTTGTTTCAAAGAAAGACAAACCAGCATGTGATTATTTTAATGATTAAGGTACTGATTGGGTATTATTGGAAATTTTGTTGCTTTTTAGGTTAGCTGGGTGTGGGTCATGTTCTAAGCCCAACTATATCCGTCATAAGAACAATTCTAAAGAAAGCAGAGAAGATGAAGATATCAGCTAACAAACTTATACTTGTATACTGAGCATAGTTTAAAATTGTAATCAGCCTCTCCAACCCCCGGCATCCTTGATTCTGCTTACTTTGTTTTACCCTTTTTTTTTTTTAAAGCACTGATCACCATCTAAAGCACTAAATAATTTCCTTATGTTCATTACTTATTGAGTGTCTCCCTCTTCATCCCCCAAGAAAGTGGCACAGGTCAGTTGTCTTTTTTTCTTGATATATCTCAAGTGCATGTTACAGTGCACATAAGTGCTCAGTAAATACTTGTTCATGAATGTTGGGAATGACTCTCCACTGGTTCCATGGTATTAAGACTAGTTAAGCCATGATCCATTTAGTATTCCCATTTCTAGAAAAGCATCTCACTAAAAGGAATATAACTGTTGTAAGTAGGCCTCTTGTGCTGGCCATGGTGAGTGGATCAGACGACACCTGTAAGCCATACAGGACCCTCTGGACTAACACCTGTCTTGGCACACGCCAATCTCGGGCCTTGAGAACCTGCCACACAGATAGTGAGAGGGGGCAAGAGACAGCCCAGATCCCTAAGGCCTAGAGCAGAGCTGGTGTAAGCTGCTTTGCCAGGGCCTGCCTTGTTCACTGCTGCATTCTCAGCATCTAGAACAGGGCCTGGTAATAGTAAATGCTCAGTAAAGGTTTTTAGATGAAGAAGGACAAAGCCCTCCCAAGCAGTAGGCAGCTTTTGTGTACAGCGGTAAAAGAGGGAAGAGCAAGCCAAAGAGGAAATGGGTCCAGTGGGAAACAGCTGACAGGAACATGCCATAGGGGCATAAAACAACCTGGTGGCTTGTCAGGTATCCAGGGAACTTGCAGGCAGTGAGGATGCACAGCCTCCTTGCCTTCATCCCCACTGGAAGGCCTCTTTCCTCCTCCCCACACACCTGCAGCTGGGAAGACTTGAGCGCCCTCTTGAGGCTGAACACACCACTGACCGAAATGACTCAAAACCAGTTTAATTCTTTGCCAGTCAATATATTTGCTCATTTTATTATCATCATCATGGGGGATTCTGATCAAGATGGTGGAATAGAGGGTGCCCAGTTTTACCCTCTCCCACTCAACAAATTAACAACTATTAAAAAGCAACGACTGCCAAGGTGGGACTACTAGAGCTCAGGAGAAGAGGAGGAGAGAGCTACGGAGCTCATGATGGCAGAAGCCATGCTGAGGTAAAGAAAGGGCCTCTCTGACCGTTTCAAGCTCCGGCTGCTTCAAGACTGGCCCTGGTGAGCACACGGAGCAAAAGCTGGCAAAAGCTGCTTCTTTGCCTTTCGTATGAAGTTGCTTGGAGGATACAGGGGAGAAGAGGGCCTTGGTGGCCCCCAGGCCAGCAAGATCACTAACAGGGTTCCTGTGGACCTGCATAGGAGTGTGGGGCCACAGACTACTGAAGAAAGGAGCTACTCAGGGACTGTTGAGTCATTGCAAGGGACTGGCACAGGCCCACTCAGTGTAGACTGGTCAAGAATACAGAACTGCAGGGGGTACAGTTTGCTGAAAAGACTCAGGCCCAGACCAGAGTTTCCATATAACCGAAGTGTACTGGACCTCACAAGACCCGGAAGTGCTTACAAAGTCAGTGATTAAAACCTGAGCTGCACAAAAAAGCCTTCCCCAGGGAAACAGCAGCAAAGCAGCAATTTAGCTCAACCACAGGGCTCAAGTGCTGGTTCCCACAGGAAGTTCCCCCATTTTAGAAGTAAGCAAAGGACAACAAATTAGTTCCAGTGCAGAGTTTTAGTGGTGGGGGTAGCTAATAATCCAACACAGAACTGAAAGAAAACACAAAACACCCACAGATCAGAGACAAAGTTCTGATATTAACTAGTAAAATTCTAACACCACTAAAGAACACCTATAAAAACCTAGAAGGACCAGAAGCCCCCTGGGCTCCCAAGTTGGGGTTGGGGTGGGGTGAGGGCTTCAGTTATGCCCTCCTTCCATGTCCACATCCAGCCCAGCAACAACCACCAGGCTGCTGCCAGATGCACCTCAGGCTCCAAGCTGTGGCGGTGGGGGGCCTCAGGCCTCAGCCATGCCCCCCAGTGTCTGTAGCAGCAACCATTGAGCTACTGCTGATGGCCTCAGCCACACTCCCCTGATGTCTGCATCCAGCCCAGCGATGACCACTGAGCCAATACCAGAAGCGCCCCAAGCTCCTGAGCTTGGGATGGGGGGACAGTGGCTTCGCCATGCCCTCCCCAATGTCCGCATCCAGCCTAGTGATGAGCACTGAACTGCTGCAAGAAGTGCCCTGGGCTCCTGGGGTGGGGAGGGCAAGGGCCTTAGCCGTGCACCCATCCCCAAAGTCTGCATCCAGCCCAGCCATGACTAAGCTGCCACTGGAAGCCCCTTCAGCTCCCCTGCCAGAATGAGGGGGGTGCCACAGACCTCAAGCATGTCCCCCTTCTCCTTTTTCTTCTTCCCACCTTATCCCTCTCCCCAACTGCTCTACAACATCTTAGAATGTAAAAAAAAATATATTAATTAATTAATTAATTAAAAAAATAAACTGAGGGCCGGCCCGGTGGCGCACTCGGTAGAGTGCGGCGCTTGGGAGTGTGGCGGTGCTCCCGCCGAGGGTTCAGATCCCATATAGAGACCGGTCCACTCACTGGTTGAGTGCGGTGTGGGCGCGACACCGAGGGTTGCGATCCCGTTGCCGGTCACAAAAAAAAGACAAAAGGGAAAAATAAATAAATAAATAAATAAATAAATAAATAAACAAATAACTTATCATCATCATGGAGGAATCAATTTTTCATCTAAGGGATGAATGAATTGTAACCTTTTAAGTACTATTTAAAACTATTCCAGCCATTTTCTGTTGGAAAATTTAAGATATATTGTATATTTCCCCATCTTCTTAATGAAGTATTTGAAATATTATCTAATGCTTTCCTACTATTTCAGGATCATTTTGGAAATATCATTCAGTGATACACTTAGGGTCTACTCCAGGCAGAGTTTTTCCAGTACACCAAAGGCCATATATTATTGTGTTTTGTGAATTTGTATGATTGTTTTTCATGGTTTTGCTATCTCCTTCTCTCTGGTAGACTATTAATGTTTATTTTCTAATACTGTCTGCATGCCTTCCCGAAGAGCTCCCTGTGCCCAACAATATATTTTTTCTGGTTATATGTAGAAGTGTAGATGATCGAGTTTATTAGGTTTGTCTAAAATCCGAGGGAGCTTTAATGTATGGACTTGATGATATCCTTGAGTCTCCTCTCCCATCTCTCTGATCAGTGTTCTGGAAAGTTGGGCTAGTCAGACATGTGGTTTCTGGATAAGTGAGGTATTATTGACTCCTGTAATTTTTTTGTTCCAAATTCTGAAAGTAGTAGGATATCACTGCAAAAAATGTGCTAATTTTCGATATCACTTTTCTCAGCCCTGTTATCAGAATGTCAAAAGGAGAAAACAGAAGGCAACAGGGTGTTGTTTGTCCAGCCTCTCCATCTCTGCAGGAAAAGAATTCTGAGGAGGAGGAAGGGAAGGAAGGAGAAAACGTGCAGGGGAGTATCGTGATCTGGTAAATAGTTCTGAGAGATTCCTCTGGTTTGGGAGTAGAGGAATGGATCGTAGAGGATCAAGGAGGAAGCAGTGAGGCTGTTGAAGAGGCCATGGTGGTTGTCCGTGTGAGGGATGATGGTGGCTTGGACAAGGTGGAAGTAGTGCAGACAGGAAAGGGTGGCTGGACTCACACATGTACTGGACGTAGCGCCCACAGGCCCAGGTGTTGAGCCTAAGCAGATATTGTGCTCCATTGCTCCTGTTGTTAGAGTTCAGTCATTTGTGTTCACGCCTTACATTTGTTTTTGATAAGGAATGAAGTGTATCAGTTAATCCTCACTGCTACTGTTGTCGTTATGGGTGGCTTTGCTCCAAAAGGTACGTTACCATATATAGTACTAAATCCAGTCTCCACCCTGTGTGCAAGTAACCCCAGTATTTTGAGATTAGAATCTAGAATCTGGAGTCTGGTTCTGAAGATCTATCAGAAGATATTTTAGCAATGAGCATGAGATTTTCCCTCCTCGCTATTCTTATTATTTTATTTATCAAACAAAAGTAAATTGGTGGCTTATTTAGAAACTCCACAATTTTTAAAGAAATAAACACAAATCTCCAAACCAATGAGTAAACATTTCTCATAGGATACTAAGAAATGTAACTTATGGGCTGGCCCGGTGGCGCACTCGGTAGAGTGTGGCGCTTGGGAGCGCAGTGGCGCTCCCTCCGAGGGTTTGGATCCCATATAGAGACCACTCCGCTCACTGGTTGAGCGCGGTGTGGGCGCGACACTGAGGGTTGCGATCCCGTTGCTGGTTGTGATCCTGTTGCCGGTTGCGGTATGGGCGCGACACCGAGGGTTGCGATCCCGTTACCGGTCACGAAAAAAAGACAAAAAGAAATGTAGCTTATAATTTGACTCATTTCTTTTAGTAGAAATATTTGTAGTTCTTTATAGTTCACGGCAGCTTGGAATAAAATAAGATTGTCTCCATATTTCAGAATTTTAAATGCAGTAGAAGGTTTTACGTTTGGCATTATTCAATTGGTAAAACAAATTGTTTGGCTTGTTATTAGATTTATTTACATGAAAAATTTAATTAAGTCTTCATTTTAGATTTGGTAGATTTTAATCTGTTACCACTTTATATTGATTTATATCCAAAGTTCTCATTAAGATCCTGGGAATATGCAGTTTAACCTCAAGCAAATAGTCTTTTTATCTAATATTGTTTTACTATAAGAAAAAGAGGAGTGTGGAAACTTGAGGCTGGGACTGTTCACAGCTAAATCTTTTGAAATCAGATAAGTTCTCATAATCATTTGCAGCCATTATTTGTTGTGCTTTTGCAGTATCTTGTTTCTTCTGAGCTATCCTCACAGGTTTCCAGGAATTCAAGGACTAAGAAACATTCTACTAAGAATTTGAAATACCAAACATTTAATTTTGTGAGAGTGTAGAGTGTTTTATTACTTTTAAAATTTTGAAGACCAGCAAAATAGAGAAGTGTATTGTTACACAACGTGCTATGTCATGAATATGTTTACTTTTATTGCACATGATGTAACCAGAATGGAGAAAACACAGAAATAATAATTGTTGATATAATCTTGCCTTGGAGGTGGGGGGGCCTGGGGAGTGGGAAAAATGGCACAAAGAGGAGAAAAAAATCTGTTACCAATTACAGTGAAATTATTGCAGTTAAAAAGAGTCGCACAGATTCAATGCTAGTGAGAACTTTACCTAGCTTTCCTGAAAGTTTACAAACTTCCTTTGTGTTTCTTGCTTATGTGCTGGATAAAGGAAAAAATTCCTCTTGGGTTCTTTGGATGAAAAACTAATTCCTTTATTTTTCTCTCTGAATCTCTTGATCGTTCATTTTAGTCCCAAGAGAATATTATTTGACTATTTTGAAATCATTTCTGTTCTCAACTTAGTTGCACTTTGCCCTTTGAGAGCCTTTCCCCATCTTATTCTTTCTTTTCCTGGGTCCTGCTGCTCCATGTACCCCCACCTCTTTTCCTATAGCCAAGGAAGGAGCTTGTTACCCACGACTTTCTCTTTTAGGGAGCTGACTAAAACATTTCTTTGGTATTTTGTACATTTACAGGCACCCTACCTCAGTCTGATCCCAGAAAGACCAGCAACAGGAAATACAAGAAAACACGCAGCTAAATTCAACACAGATAGACAGAAGCTGCCAGAGGAAAATGGGAGAACAACAAAGACTATTCATTGGATTTCCAGGAATGGAAATTACTGGTAGTCCACTCTTTTCAAAATAAACTTTGATCTGGAGCTGACCGCCCTTGCCTTGTTAGTTGCTCCCATCTGATGCTGGGGTGTGGCAGACAAGGGTATTGTCGCGTTTTCAAGGTCAGTCTGCTAATTGTAGATCCGCAAGACTAACCCAGCTCCCAGAGGAGTAGAGAATACTAGTCACTGGTCAGCCTGGGCCCCAAGGTAGAAACAGCGTGAGGGTGTGGGGAGGGTGTTCAGTTGAAATGTAAAGAAGAAGGAAAAGAGGATAGAAAAAACAAAAACAAAAACAGAATGTTGACCAAAGGAATTAGTTAGGAGAAAACCATTACCTTACTGATCTGTGTGTTATTAATCGATTATAGGTGAATTTCTCTAACACTCATGTTCCCTACAGACTCACTCCCTTCCTCTCCTTCCTTTCTTCTCTCTTACAGTTTCCTTCCTCTTTCCTGCATTCTCCTTTTCTTTACACTTCCTTCCTTCTTCCCTCACTCCTGATCCTTCTTCTGTTGTTCTTTTTTGAGCTTGATGTGGTGTTGTGGTGAAAACAAAGATGAGTAAGGACACATCTAGCTTGGTTGATGACAAATCCACACAAATACCTGTAATACAACTATAATCCATGCAAATACTATAACATGATACTGTAATACTAACAAATACAATATAGTATAATACTAATAATACATACTACAATACTACTATCGTATTATTATACTATAATTATAATTATTATAGTATAAAATAAATACTATAAATAAAATAAATACTACAAATAATACAATAAAATAATTACTATAATACTGTAGTATTATATATACTATAAATATACTATATTTATAATATACTATAAATAAATAATACTATAAATAATACTATAATACTATAAATAATAGTATAATACTATACTATAATAATATATATAAAATAATACTATAAATAAAATTATATAAAATAATACTATAAATAAAATAAAATACTATAAATAAAATTATATAAAATAATACTCTTACAATAATATAGTACTTATAATATACTAACAAATATAATACTATAATACTAGTAAAGTTTCATGAGGGTTCCAAGAAAAATGGCTTCATCTATTTGTATACACTAAGAATTGGGCATGATATTTTGCATCCATTTGTTCATTCATTCATTCACTCATTCATTCACCCCTCATATGCTAGGCATTCTGCCAGGCACTGAGAATGCATACAGTGGGGGACAACGCAGATATGGTCACTGCCTTCAAGGAGCTTATATGCTAATCGAGGGACAGAAAGCAAGCATGAAAAGTACACAGCTGCAGGTCATGAGAAGGGCTGTGAAGGACACAGTTCCTTTATGATGTGGTAGAGAGGAAAGGGAGCAGCTGCCTTCCCTGGGGGAGTCTGGAAGGCTCTTTCAGGAGTCATCTGCAGGATGACAGGAAGCCAATTTTGAGAAGAGTGTCCTCGTCAGAGGGAACAGTAAGTGTGAAAGCCCCGAGGGGGCGAGTGGGCTGCTCCCCAGAGTTGGCAGGAGGTCAGGATGGCTGGAGTGAGCAAGGTCGGAGGGTCCCAAATGAGATCCAGGAGGGAAGTGGGCCTGCAACCTTAAGGAGTTGGGGTTTTATTTGAGGTTCAGTAGGAAGCCATTGAAAGGGAGTGTCTTGCTGGAATTTTATTTTTCAAAGTCCAATCTGTTTGATGTACTCAGAATAAATTTTAGGGGGCCCCAGTGGAACCATGGACATCAAATACTATAAATAAAATTATATAAAATAATACTCTTACAATAATATAGTACTTATAATATACTAACAAATATAATACTATAATACTAGTAAAGTTTCATGAGGGTTCCAAGAAAAATGGCTTCATCTATTTGTATACACTAAGAATTGGGCATGATATTTTGCATCCATTTGTTCATTCATTCATTCACTCATTCATTCACCCCTCATATGCTAGGCATTCTGCCAGGCACTGAGAATGCATACAGTGGGGGACAACGCAGATATGGTCACTGCCTTCAAGGAGCTTATATGCTAATCGAGGGACAGAAAGCAAGCATGAAAAGTACACAGCTGCAGGTCATGAGAAGGGCTGTGAAGGACACAGTTCCTTTATGATGTGGTAGAGAGGAAAGGGAGCAGCTGCCTTCCCTGGGGGAGTCTGGAAGGCTCTTTCAGGAGTCATCTGCAGGATGACAGGAAGCCAATTTTGAGAAGAGTGTCCTCGTCAGAGGGAACAGTAAGTGTGAAAGCCCCGAGGGGGCGAGTGGGCTGCTCCCCAGAGTTGGCAGGAGGTCAGGATGGCTGGAGTGAGCAAGGTCGGAGGGTCCCAAATGAGATCCAGGAGGGAAGTGGGCCTGCAACCTTAAGGAGTTGGGGTTTTATTTGAGGTTCAGTAGGAAGCCATTGAAAGGGAGTGTCTTGCTGGAATTTTATTTTTCAAAGTCCAATCTGTTTGATGTACTCAGAATAAATTTTAGGGGGCCCCAGTGGAACCATGGACATCACTATAAAATACTACAAGGGGAAAAATGGAGTATTAGGAAGTTATGGGATTACGAAGTATGTTATGAACATGGTGTTTTATCTGGGCTTTTAAGAATGGTGGGAATTTTGACATGCAGAGATTTGGAGAGAAGGGAGATTTCTAAAGCAAGGGGCTGGATGATCAAGGTGTGGAGGGTGGGAGGCATGAGGGGAGTTGGGAAAAGGGTCAATCTTCTTAGTATGACTGGAGAGGAAAGTGTAAGTAAGGAGAGGAAAGTGTACCTTTCTGCCCAAGGATAGGAGATCTTGGACGCCAGGCAATGTTTTTAGGAGTTTGACTCATATATCTAGAAGGTTCATTATTTTCTCCAGGCATGTTTTATTTACTGTGAGAGGTCTTCCTAGTTCTTGCTTTTGTTTTGTAAAAAACTTAGCTAGATTAGCAGTGCCCATTGTCTGTTTTTAGAAAATAAGATGTTTGAGATGTGAGAATCTTCAGATAATTTGCCCTATCTCATAGTCACTGGCATTTCACATCTGCTGCTTACCATGTGCCAGACCAGAGTGTGGATATGTAATGGTGGCGCCTCAGTAGGAACTTACATTGAAGGGTTTATGCCTTCCTTCATTCAACAAGCATCCTCTGAACACCAGCACTGTTGCAGGTACACTATGTACTCTGGGTGAGTGTGAGTGGCTCCCTACTCTACAGGTGCCTCTGCTGTTCTCTGCCGATTTCTTTAGTGATGATTTAATGATCGTATTCACAGTGGTAGGTGGCATTAGCCAAGGTTGGGAAGGCCTCCTTGAGAAAGTGATATTTGAGCTGAAACCTAAGTGATGATCAAGGGAAGGATTGGAAGCAGACAGGCCTGCAATGCCAGGTCTGCAAGGCGGGCATGTGAGACGGGGAGAAGGCCACTGTGGTTGGGCCAGTGAACGAGGCAAGTGGTGGGAGCTGAAACTGGGCAGGTCANAGGGTTTATGCCTTCCTTCATTCAACAAGCATCCTCTGAACACCAGCACTGTTGCAGGTACTGTGTACTCTGGTGAGTGTGAGTGGCTCCCTACTCTACAGGTGCCTCTGCTGTTCTCTGCCAATTTCTTTAGTGATGATTTAATGATCGTATTCACAGTGGTAGGTGGCATTAGCCAAGGTTGGGAAGGCCTCCTTGAGAAAGTGATATTTGACCTGAAACCTAAGTGATGATCAAGGGAAGGATTGGAAGCAGACAGGCCTGCAATGCCAGGTCTGCAAGACGGGCATGTGAGACGGGGAGAGGCCACTGTGGTTGGGCCAGTGAACGAGGCAAGTGGTGGGAGCTGAAACTGGGCAGGTCAGCAGTGACCTTAGCCCTGGCTGCACATTGCAGTCATCTAGCTGGCTCAGGCCATACCCCAGGCCAATTATATCAGAACCTCTGTGATAGGACCCAGGCATCAGCATTTTAAGAAAGTTCCCCCAGTGACTCTAATGTGAGTTTGGATTTATTCTGATTATGCGGGTAGGCTTTTGGAGGGGAGAGATATAATCAGATTTCCATTCTTTCAAAGATCACTTTGAGGCTGTAAGTTGAGGAAAAGGGTAAAGGGTGTCTTCAGGGAGAACAGTTAGGATGCTTTAGTAGTGGTCTGGGCGAGAGATGATAGTGGCTTAAATGAGGGTGGCCATGAGGGCAACTGNACTCTAATGTGAGTTTGGATTTATTCTGATTATGTGGGTAGGCTTTTGGAGGGGAGAGATATAATCAGATTTCCATTCTTTCAAAGATCACTTTGAGGCTGTGTGTGTGAAGGATAAGTTGAGGAAAAGGGTAAAGGTTGTCTTCAGGGAGACCAGTTAGGAGGCTCTAGTAGTGGTCTGGGCGAGAGATGATAGTGGCTTAAATGAGGGAGGCCATGAGGGCAACTGTGAAAACTAGTTATTTTCAGGAAGTGGGGAGTGAGGCTATGAGAGAAATCAAGGATGACTCCTAGTTTGGGGACCTGAACAGCTGGGTGGGTGGAGTGGCCCTTTATTGAATCAGGGGAAAGTAAAGGAAGGTCTGGATTGTCATCCCCTTCCTGTTGTTTCCTGGCAAACTCAAGCTGCTCCTGTAAGACACAGCTCATATGACAGGCCCTGACTTCCCACAGCTCTTTAAGTTCTACTTCTGCTATTGGACTATTCGGCTGCATTGCCTAGTGTGGACTCTGTCTTACTTTCAGCAAAATTCTCTGTATGACCAAATTGTTATTATGAGCACTAGTTTCATTTTGTGACAAATGGGTAAGAATGGAGGGGAAATTCTCAGTAATTTTTCCAATTTTAATTCTCTGTTCCTCAGTATGCTTTGGGCCCTGATGGATTTCTTGCTGACTTTTAGAAAAGTTCTGCCTATGATTTACTGTGGAGGGGCAGATGAACACTGAATTCAGAACATGGCAGAGTCTTTTTGGAGGATGAGCTTTGCTTTCCTGCCATCTTCTGTGCTTTTTTTCCCGACCTTAAAGGAAACACTACCCCCCCCCCCCCCCCCCCCCCCCCCCCCCCCCCCCCCCCCCCCCCTTTTCCCGACCTTAAAGGAAACACTACCCTACTGCAATAAAAACCTACAACAAAGATGCAGCTCAGCAGAAAGTAAAAGCCCAATAAGCTTAAAGTAAACTTGAGAAGGTTAATAACTTGAAACCATTTTTAAGCCAAAGAAAGGATTCATTATCTTTAAAGTGATAGTCTGTCTCTTCTGGGTTGCATCACGATGCACTGTGAATACAGGTACCCTGCCGAGGTTGTGAGCAATGGCGACCACTCCTCTCTGGGTTATGTCAGGCCAGTGATTAATCAATAAGTATTCCTTTCCTCCTTGCTGAGGTGGGGCTGAGAGCAATGAAGGATTCAGAAGGCCTGCTCCTTGCCTTGAAGGGATTTATTTGTAGTCTGTTGGAGAGCTACGCCTGACTTTCTTGAACCAGTTAAGAATTATATTAGATGTAACTGGAAGCTCAGTTATGGAGAGGACAGCAGTGGACATTCAGAGACAGGGTAGGTCAGGCACGAAGAGTCATAAGATCAGTAAAGGCCTCATGGGCCACAGGGCTTGGTTGTCAACTACTTGGTTGAGTCAAGATGGAAGTTGAGCTGGATTGTAAACAATGTATAGACCTTTATTTAAGGTGATATGCTCATATTTATTTATTTTTTATCTGCTAACATATGCACAAGTTAAAAATGCCAAAGGTCTCTTTTTTATTCTTAGCTCCAGTCCCCTGGTTCCCCTTTCCAGAGCTAGTTCTGTGACACTTTTCTTACCAACGCTTCCAGATATAATGTCATACTTTTTCATGTATATGGCTTTTCTTATTTTAATTGGTGAAGTATTTTCATTTTTAGACAGAATGAAGTCTGGCTTGAGGAAGTAACCGCTTGAGCTAAAGCCGACCCTGTATTTTCATTTTTAAAAATGCATTCCTGGGCCGGCCCGGTGGCGCACTGGAGAGTGCGCCACTTGGGAGTGCGGCGGCGCTCCCGCCGAAGGTTCGGATCCCATGTGGTGACCAGTTCCCGCTCACTGGCTGAGCGTGGCACGGGCGCAACACCGAGGGTTGCGATCCCATTGCCAGTCCCCGGGACGGGCGCGACACCCAGGGGTGCGATCCCGTACCGGGCAGTAAAAAAAAAGACAAAAAGGAAAAAAAAAATGCATTCCTTTCCAAGTGCTAAAACATTGGGAACAGGTAAGCTAAACAAAACAAAACAAAAAGGGAGTCGACCT
>NW_007727209.1:234995-252029 GCF_000696425.1 Galeopterus variegatus
AAGTTGAGCTGGATTGTAAACAATGTATAGACCTTTATTTAAGGTGATATGCTCATATTTAATTTTTTTTTTATCTGCTAACATATGCACAAGTTAAAAATGCCAAAGGTCTCCTTTTTATTCTTAGCTCCAGTCCCCTGGTTCCCCTTTCCAGAGGTAGTTCTGTGACACTTTTCTTACCAATGCTTCCAGATATAATGTCATACTTTTTCATGTATATGGCTTTTCTTATTTTAATTGGTGAAGTATTTTCATTTTTAAAAATGCATTCCTTTCCAAGTGCTAAAACATTGGGAACAGGTAAGCTAAACAAAACAAAACAAAAAGTGAGTTGACCTTCCTGTTGGGAGGCCACAGCCGTGCTGGCCTAACTCACTGGTGGTGAGTAGTGCATGAGTGAGATTTGCCTTTCCTGACGTACTTGCTTTCACACTGATTAGAATATTGTGGCCAGAAAGTAGCAACTCTGAACCGTCACGCACTTAGAGACTGGTAATAACACTGTGTTGAATGCTATGGTGCTAGAACTTCAGGTCTCTTTTCTCTGCTCTCTACAACAGCTCCATGTGGCAGGCCATTTCCTCCTTTTACAGAGGAAGCTGGGACTCAGGCTGAGTAAACTTGTCACAGGCCACATGGCCAGCAGGAGGTAGAGCTGACTTCTGCCACATCACACACCTCTGTGGATCTGAAGCTCTTGGTTCTGTACTTCTGGTGTCACTGTCTCTGTATTCTCCTGTGGCTCTACGTTATAAGACATTGGCATGAACTCGTGGTGACCTAAGAGAAAAAAGTGAATGGAAGCTTTCATCCTTTCTATTAAAAAAAATAATCTGACAGGAAAAGGTCAAATCCACAGCTCAGTTTCAGGTGGCCAAAAATCAAGGCAGTGTTTTTGTTTTCTTTTAATGTGGATAAACTTCCTCCCTCATTTTGAGTTTTTGAACCTAAAATGATGAGAGTCTAATGGATAACAAGTATATAATTCTTTTTGTTCTAATTCTAATTAGCATTTTGGATTCAAGTTCAGAAATTCGGTTTCATTTGTTCTTTTTTGTCTAGCATCTCCTTTGAATAAACAGTGTTGCCTACTTTTAAGGGCAAAAAAATAAGATTGGAGGACATTGTCTTCTTGCTTTTTGCACAGGCAACATTTTTCTTAGCGTGCATATGCATAACTGTGGTCCCAAGCTGCACTCACAGTGCCCAAACCCCATGGCAGAAGGGGACTCCAGGGTCCCCCCGGAGCATCTCAGTGATGATACGTGGCTCACTATAGCATCAGGATGGGGAATTACAACCCACGGCTGGGGAGAGAGCTCCCATTTAGCAGATACACGATGGCCACTTTTGTTTGTTTCGGGGGTGTGGGCGGGGCTGAGTAGGTCTCCCTTCTCTGAGTAGGTCTGGTTAAAGAACATGGACTCTAAATCTCATCTCTTCCACTTACTAGTCATGGGACCTTGGGCATGTTATACCTGCAAAATGAGGAATATAATAGTATATCTACCTCAAAGCTTTAAAAGAATTAGTTGAGTATAAGTCACTTGGAACAGTGGCCATCCCCAAGTAGACATACTCTGCTATTATTATTTTTCCTAGTCCCACCCCATTTTCTAGTTTCCCTTCTTTCTTTGTGCCTAGACCATGAATGCAGGGTCTGTGATTTCCAACTTGGGGCCTTGAAGGAAGGACTGAAAGAAGCAGATTCTCTAGCTCTGAAACCACCAAGATGTTCATTAGTGTCTGCTGCAGCTTTCAGGTGGCCTTCTAATTAAAAATAAACTTGTTTTTGTGTGTTGGTCACTACAGGGATCGAACCCCAGACCTTGGTGTTATCAGCACCACACTTTAACCAACCGAACTAACCAGCCAGCTTAGAGAATGGACATTTTAAATCTCTAGCGTGGTTACAAATCAGGAGTGTAACATGTAGTCTAGGCCCATTCCAGAGACCAAAAAAGACTCAATATTTGAAATTATTAATGATTAGATTGATGCATTTGTTATGCCTGGAGATAAACATTATTTTAGTACAAACTGCCTGCAGTTCAGAGAGTGAAGGGCTTTCAGAGAGAGGTCAAGAAGGAATTACTGGTTTTCTTATTTTGTTTTTTAAGACTCATCTGCAGAGGCCCATCTTTTTTGTTTTTAATGGAGGTTTTAATAAGTAATAAGAGTAATAATAATGATGCCTTACATTTGTTTAGCACTTTGCAGTTAATGCTGCTCTTTAAAGTGCATGATGCATTTAGCCCTCTTTGAAGTTGGCAGGGCAGATATTATTAATCCCCATTTTATAGATGGGAAAACTGAGATCCAGGAAGTTTATCTGAGGTTATCTGATTCCTGGAGCAGTACTTTTTCCAGTAAACACTAGTATTCTTGTGCCTTACAATGGTATCCACAGCTGTGTGGGGAAAAGGGACGCCTCTTTAGAGAGGGGGAGAGAGAGTGAACAGGCTCCTGGGTGTGCTCTCCCAGGGTTACATTAGAGATTTGCAGTCACACCTCTAATGGAAATGAAAAAGATGTTGGACTAAGCATGGTTGGCTATTTCTCACTTTTTCCCTCAAGTAAAACTTATTTGTTCTTTGTTCCCTCATCTTCCGTTAACATTCTTTGGCAAAGCATTAGTTAGTACCACAGGTTTAAGAAAAAAATTATGGGAAAAATACTTTATGTTGAGAGTGTTTTTTTTATTACCTTGTTTTCTGCAAATTAGTAAAAGAGTGCCATGGGTGACTTTAGCAGAATACCTTGGTCTAGATTGAGGAACTCCAACCAGTAATCATCGAAGGCATAGTTTGAGAACCACTAACAGAAGCATTTTGAAAGTGATTGAAATTGACCCTCCTTAAAAACGCAGTGTATTGCCTTTGGAGGAACATCTGTGTAGATTTTAAAATAATTCCTATTTGAAGGAAAAGTATTAACCAAGAAAATTTATTTTTGAGATATAGCTGGTAAATACAGAAAGCTCAAAACTCCTGCCTGCTCCAGTTGCCATCGTCAATCCTCTGACAGCTTAAACCTATCAAGTTAGCAAGTCTCTGGTTATTTTTGAGGCTCTTTTCCCCCAAGCCTTCCTTAGTGAAGCTTAAGATTCTGGGGCCTAACTTGGCAGATAGGCTGTGCCAGTATGCTGTGTCTTCTAGACCCCCGCCCCCATATTACAGTGTCTTTTGTAATACATGATTTAGCCAAAAATGTACAGTCTTTTAATGATGGGATGTAATAACGGAATACTCACTGTAATTAAAGATGTTGCTTTTTCTGATTAAAACAAAGCTAAAAGACTCCCAATTGTCACCTATAACAATATGCTTTTTTGGAGTTGCCCTTTGTGCTGTATCATCTGATTTGAACCATTTAAGTTACCTCTGGCCACTCTGGGACTTTCCTCTGGCTGCTGTCCTGTATGCAGTCTCTTTATCAAAATTGCTAATGCTTCTTTCTGGTTCTCATTCTACCTTTGTGGTCAGGTTATAAACTAATTTCAAGGTGGAACTGGTCCTGGTGAAGGTGGTCACGTCTTCCTCTTTCTTAGCATTCCCTCCTTCTCTCAGAAGACAGATGCTTTGGGCCGGCCCGGTGGCGCACTGGGTAGTGTGCCGCTTGGGAAGCGCGGCGGCACTCCCGACGGGGGTTCGGATACCACATACGGACCGGTTCCCGCTCACTGGTTGAGCGAGGCGCGGGAGCAACACNAACTCGTGGTGACCTAAGAGAAAAAAGTGAATGGAAGCTTTCATCCTTTCTATTAAAAAAAATAATCTGACAGGAAAAGGTCAAATCCACAGCTCAGTTTCAGGTGGCCAAAAATCAAGGCAGTGTTTTTGTTTTCTTTTAATGTGGATAAACTTCCTCCCTCATTTTGAGTTTTTGAACCTAAAATGATGAGAGTCTAATGGATAACAAGTATATAATTCTTTTTGTTCTAATTCTAATTAGCATTTTGGATTCAAGTTCAGAAATTCGGTTTCATTTGTTCTTTTTTGTCTAGCATCTCCTTTGAATAAACAGTGTTGCCTACTTTTAAGGGCAAAAAAATAAGATTGGAGGACATTGTCTTCTTGCTTTTTGCACAGGCAACATTTTTCTTAGCGTGCATATGCATAACTGTGGTCCCAAGCTGCACTCACAGTGCCCAAACCCCATGGCAGAAGGGGACTCCAGGGTCCCCCCGGAGCATCTCAGTGATGATACGTGGCTCACTATAGCATCAGGATGGGGAATTACAACCCACGGCTGGGGAGAGAGCTCCCATTTAGCAGATACACGATGGCCACTTTTGTTTGTTTCGGGGGTGTGGGCGGGGCTGAGTAGGTCTCCCTTCTCTGAGTAGGTCTGGTTAAAGAACATGGACTCTAAATCTCATCTCTTCCACTCTCTGAGTAGGTCTGGTTAAAGAACATGAACTCTAAATCTCATCTCTTCCACGTACTAGTCATGGGACCTTGGGCATGTTATACCTGCAAAATGAGGAATATAATAGTATATCTACCTCAAAGCTTTAAAAGAATTAGTTGAGTATAAGTCACTTGGAACAGTGGCCATCCCCAAGTAGACATACTCTGCTATTATTATTTTTCCTAGTCCCACCCCATTTTCTAGTTTCCCTTCTTTCTTTGTGCCTAGACCATGAATGCAGGGTCTGTGATTTCCAACTTGGGGCCTTGAAGGAAGGACTGAAAGAAGCAGATTCTCTAGCTCTGAAACCACCAAGATGTTCATTAGTGTCTGCTGCAGCTTTCAGGTGGCCTTCTAATTAAAAATAAACTTGTTTTTGTGTGTTGGTCACTACAGGGATCGAACCCCAGACCTTGGTGTTATCAGCACCACACTTTAACCAACCGAACTAACCAGCCAGCTTAGAGAATGGACATTTTAAATCTCTAGCGTGGTTACAAATCAGGAGTGTAACATGTAGTCTAGGCCCATTCCAGAGACCAAAAAAGACTCAATATTTGAAATTATTAATGATTAGATTGATGCATTTGTGTTGTGTGTGTATGTGTGTGTGTATATGTGTTGTGTGTGTATGTGTTGTGTGTGTGTGTGTGTGTGTGTGTGTGCTGGCCAGTACAGGGATCGAAGCCCAGACCTTGGTGTTATCAGCACCACACTTTAACCAACCGAACTAACCAGCCAGCTTAGAGAATGGACATTTTAAATCTCTAGCGTGGTTACAAATCAGGAGTGTAACATGTAGTCTAGGCCCATTCCAGAGACCAAAAAAGACTCAATATTTTGAAATTATTAATGATTAGATTGATGCATTTGTTATGCCTGGAGATAAACATTATTTTAGTACAAATTGCCTGCAGTTCAGAGAGTGAAGGGCTTTCAGAGAGAGGTCAAGAAGGAATTACTGGTTTTCCGTGTCCGGCAACGGATCGCAACCCTCAGTGTTGCCCCCATACCGGACCGGGGACCGGCAACGGGATTGCAACCCTCGGGGTCGCTCCTGCACCTCTCTCAGCCAGTGAGCGGGAACTGGTCTGTATGTGGGATCCGAACCCTCAGCGGGAGCACCACCGCGCTCCCAAGCGGCACACTGTAGCAGTGCGCCACCGGGCCGGCCAAAACTTATTTGTTCTTTGTTCCCTCATCTTCCGTTAACATTCTTTGGCAAAGCATTAGTTAGTACCACAGGTTTAAGAAAAAAATTATGGGAAAAATACTTTATGTTGAGAGTGTTTTTTTTATTACCTTGTTTTCTGCAAATTAGTAAAAGAGTGCCATGGGTGACTTTAGCAGAATATCTTGGTCTAGATTGAGGAACTCCAACCAGTAATCATCGAAGGCATAGTTTGAGAACCACTAACAGAAGCATTTTGAAAGTGATTGAAATTGACCCTCCTTAAAAACGCAGTATATTGCCTTTGGAGGAACATCTGTGTAGATTTTAAAATAATTCCTATTTGAAGGAAAAGTATTAACCAAGAAAATTTATTTTTGAGATATAGCTGGTAAATACAGAAAGCTCAAAACTCCTGCCTGCTCCAGTTGCCATCGTCAATCCTCTGACAGCTTAAACCTATCAAGTTAGCAAGTCTCTGGTTATTTTTGAGGCTCTTTTCCCCCAAGCCTTCCTTAGTGAAGCTTAAGATTCTGGGGCCTAACTTGGCAGATAGGCTGTGCCAGTATGCTGTGTCTTCTAGACCCCCGCCCCCATATTACAGTGTCTTTTGCAATACATGATTTAGCCAAAAATGTACAGTCTTTTAATGATGGGATGTAATAAGGGAATACTCACTGTAATTAAAGATGTTGCTTTTTCTGATTAAAACAAAGCTAAAAGACTCCCAATTGTCACCTATAACAATATGCTTTTTTGGAGTTGCCCATTGTGCTGTATCATCTGATTTGAACCATTTAAGTTACCTCTGGCCACTCTGGGACTATCCTCTGGCTGCTGTCCTGTATGCAGTCTCTTTATCAAAATTGCTAATGCTTCTTTCTGGTTCTCATTCTACCTTTGTGGTCAGGTTATAAACTAATTTCAAGGTGGAACTGGTCCTGGTGAAGGTGGTCACGTCTTCCTCTTTCTTAGCATTCCCTCCTTCTCTCAGAAGACAGATGCTTTGGGCCGGCCCGGTGGCGCACTGGGTAGTGTGCCGCTTGGGAAGCGCGGCGGCACTCCCGACGGGGGTTCGGATACCACATACGGACCGGTTCCCGCTCACTGGTTGAGCGAGGCGCGGGAGCAACACCGAGGGTTGCGATCCCGTTGCTGGTCCCCGGTCCGGTACGGGGGCAACACTGAGGGTTGCGATCCGTTGCCGGACACGGAAAAAGACAAAAGACAAAAAAAAAAAAAAAAGAAGACAGATGCTTTAAGAGTCAAGGGCCTCAATTGTTTTTTGTTGACAGGTATAGAGTCAGACTTGTAGAACGAAAGTGCCAAGAGGGCAGTGACCTTGTTTTATTCATCTCTCTCTCTTCCTCATGCCCAGAACAGTGCCTGGAACATTGTAGAGGAAGATTTGTTGATTGAAGGAATCAGACTTTCCTGGGGGGCTCCTTGGAGATAGCTGGTTCAATTAGAAATCTGTGCATCAAGGACTCATGGTTGCAAGTATTGACAGTAGAATGGGCTCAGACACATTTCCATGATTTTCTCCCTCTCATGTGTACCCAACCAGACACAAAGGCCTTGTCCTTTCTGTCTGGTCCTAGGGAGAGAGCTCATTGCCTGTGCTCTCCAAAATATTAAATCTCACATTCACAAAGGATCTGGTTTCTTCATGTTTGTCTGTATGTTCCAAACTCTAGCCGTGTGTAAATGATCCCTACAAATTTATTT
Source organism: Galeopterus variegatus (assembly GCF_000696425.1). Lineage (NCBI taxonomy): Eukaryota > Metazoa > Chordata > Mammalia > Dermoptera > Cynocephalidae > Galeopterus > Galeopterus variegatus. The sequence continues at coordinate 242,308 of NW_007727209.1, forward strand.
ATGATTTCTTCATGTCCTTTTCCTTCCAGAGATTGGGTAAAATGTTAAACTGTTGGTTTCTATTCTTCACTTCCCTTAAGCCTTCATTTGAGCCACTTCTTCTGTTAGAAGCCTTCTCTGGGTAACCTCATTTCCCTTAGACTCCACATGCTTTCTTGGTGTTTCCTCAGCCTGTTGCCAGTAGGTTGTGCTGTGATGCTTTGCATTAATTTTGTTATATTGTATACATTTGTTCTGTTTCCCCTCTTAGATACTCTTTTCATTTTTTAAGCTAACATTTATTGAGACTTTCCATGTGCCAGGTACTGTGCTCAGGGCTTTAGACCTTCTGTCACCACATTCATCCTCACGGCAACCACTGGCTGTATCCCCATTTTACAGGTGAGAAACCTGAGTTTAGAGAAGAGACATGTGCCCGTGACGTACAGCTAGTAAATGGCAGAGCTGGGGCTTGAATCTCGATCCGTGGAATTTGAAAGCCTTAATCATCACCTTTCACACTCTCCTAGAGGAGGGCAGGGTTCACGTCATCTACTCCTACCAACCACCACCGTTATTCTTTAAGGGTGTGTCATAGCGGGCTCTTAGAACAAGCTTCTTATGACTTGAAAAGATGTATTTGTTTAATACAATCAATACAAGTCTTCTGAAGAAATACATACCAGCAAATCAAGTTAAACATCTCCAGAAACCCCTTCAGTTTTTTTGTTTTTTGTTTTTCTTTTACTTGTTGGCTGGCTGGTATGGAGATCTGAACCCTTGACCTTGATATTATAAAGCTGTGCTCTAACCAACGGAGCTAACTAGCCAGCCGTCTTCAATTAAGATAAACCAGTATTAACATTTTGGAATATATCCTTTCATATTTCTTATGCAAAGAATTAAGTATATACATTAGAAGCACTGTTAAGGCCAAATACATTCTGTTAACTAATTTCTCTTTAGTATACCCAAAGTTGTGTGCTTACTAAGAGCCATGTTTTTTTCTTGGTCCCGTTTATGCCAATTTAACTTATTATTGTAATTATGTAATCTTATTAAATATTACATAAACCAACGAAATATGAGTGTAAAAATAGTGTTGTTGTCTTAACTAAAATTAGGTCGAATGCCTTAGCAAAATGTGACAAAGAAATCTCTAAGACAATTGCTCTGCTTTAGAGTTGGTGAAGTAACTGAACGATTTGAGATAAAATATTAAAAGTCATGAAGGATTCAACATTTATATTGCATCACAAGTGTATTTAAATTTTTGTTCCATGTTAAAGAAACTAAAACTGAAAATAGAGAGGAAGTTAGATTATGGATATGATTTATGCAGGAAAGATGAGGTAGAAGTCTAGCCAATAAATACTCAAGTCCTTAGTGTTATGTCAAAATAAAGTGTTTCAGGCAGCAGGTGTTACTTTTTTATGAATCCCCACTTTCACTAGCTTTTGAAATTAAGCAATTAACTTTGGGTCCTAAATGTGTTCGATAAGAATGCTTCGACTGTATACATCCCAAAAGAGAATTATATAATTTGTTAGGCAGCTTTTTTCACTTACTATATCATGGATATATTTTCAAGACAATAAATACAGATTAAAATATTTTATGGCAGTAAAACATATTTGAAGAAAAATGTACAAATCCTAAGTGTACAGCTCAGAGTTCGATCATAAAGTGAACGTATTTGTGTAACCACAACCGAGGTCAAGAAACAAGATTTTCAGCATTTCGCAAGCCCCCCATGGCCTCTTCCTCCCCACCAGAGGTAATGGCTATTTTGATTCTTACATTATAGTGTCTGTTTTTGAACTTTATGTAAGTGAAATATATGTAGTTTTTTTGTTTTTGTCTTATTTTACTCAACATTTGTTTGTAAGATTCATCCCTGTTTTTAACATATTTATTCATTTATTGTCATTGCTGTACATTATTTTCACTGGAAGAACATGCCACAATATATACCCATTCTGATGTTGATGGCATTGGGATTGCTTACAGCTTGGCACTATTATGAAAAATGTTTCTGTGAACATTCTTGTGCATGTCTCTTGACATACATGTGTAGGTTTTAAAGTTGTTTGTTTGCTTGTTTATATACATAGGACTGGAATTGGCAGGTCATAAGGTATGTGTGTGTTCAACTTTAGGGGATACTGCTAAAGTGATTGCACTAATTTACAACCCCATCATCAGTGTATGTGAGTTCCTGTTGCTCCATATCTTCGACATACTTGGTATTGTGAGTCTTGATTTTATCTAATCTGGTAAGCATGTTGTAGTATCTTGTGACTTTAATTTGCATTTTCTTGATGGCTAATGAGCATTTTTGCATATGTTTATTGACTATTTAGGTTTATTTTGGGGGGGAGTTGAAGTGCTTATTTAAGTCTCTTGCCTACTTTTCTATAGAATTGTCAGACCTTTTCTTACTTATTTGCACTTCATATATTCTGGATGTAAGTTGCTTTGTTGGTTATACATGTGGCTTCTCCCACTCTGTGCCTTGCTTTTCTTACTCTCTCAATAGTGTTAAGGAAGGTTCCCAATTTTAATGTTGTCTTTCAATAGCAAGAATCTTTGTCTTGTTGCTAGTGCTTTTTGAGTTCTGTTTAAGAAATCTTTGCTCATCCCCAGTGTCATGAAGATACCTTTCTATGTTATCTTCTATCAACTTTATTATCTTTCACGTTTAGATCTATAGTTCACATGTAATTAATTTTTGTGTATGGTGAGAAGTTAGGGTTAAGTTTCATTTTATTCCACATTGGTATCCAGCTAATTGAGCAACATTTATCAAAAAGACCACGTTTCCTATTGCTGTGCAGTGCCACCCTTTTCATAAATCAAGTATTCATTTATGCATTGGTCCAGTTCTGGACTCTCTATTCTCTTTCACAGGTGTATTTCCATTGTGCTAATATATGTTTTAATTACTATAGCTTAATAAACTGAAGACTAAGTCTTCTTTGTTCCAATTCCTGAAGATTCTTGGTTCTTGACCCTTCATATTTTCAAATAAAGCTTAGAACCAGCTTGTCAGTTTCCACAGTGACACATTCATACTTGCAGGGATTTTGACTGAGCATGTTTTGAATCTACAGAGCAGTTGCTTTTATTATCAAATCTATAGGAGAATTGACATCTTTGCAACATTGAGCCTTTCAATTCAATCCATGGACGTTCTTTCCATTTACATGGGTCTTCTTTAATTTACTCAGTGTTTTATATTTTAATTATTTAGCTTCAACATAATTCTTTTCAATGGCTACAGAGTATTTTGTGGGTAACATACCGCAATTCATTTAATCAATCTCCTTATGTTGTAAACTTAGGTTATTTCTATTTTTGTTTCATTGTTATGAACAGTGTGATCATGAACATTCACATATATACATTTTTAGTACCTTTCTATCTCCTTAGAATTAACTCTGCAAACTGGAATTTCTGGATCATACAGCATGCACTTTCATCTTCCTCTGCAAATTGTGTAATTTTAAACTCTTTCCCAGAGTTATAATAGGTTTCACTCCTGTCAACCTGGAGAATTAGTGATTTTTTTAGTATTTCCCAGTTACATAGGAAAAAATAACAATTTGTACTTTCAATTTGAATTTTTTATTACTAGTGAGATTTGGCCATTTGTAGTTCTTTTGTAAGTAGCCTATTCATGGCTTTTGCTCAGTTTTTTAAAAAATCCTTTCCTTATTAATTAGTGAGTGTTCTCTATATATCACAGATAAACCTTTCTCACATACATTTGCAAAATATAAATCTTGCAATATTGTACAATAAATGGATTAATCAGTATACTTTTGTTACTGGAGTAAGCCTTTGCAGAAGAGTAAAGAAAAGAAAACCCTGTTTTAGCCTATTCATGTTGTGATTGTTCCCCAAATGTTTATGTCCTTCACATATTTAGCAATATCATAGCAATAATGAGCTTAATAGCAGGGACTATCAGCAACTCGTTTAAATAGAGGAAGAAAATAGAATGGTGAGATTGTTGAAATTAGAACCAGAAGACTGGCTTCTATGCCTGGTCCCACCATTCTTTACCTCCGTGATCTTGATTAAACCACATGTTCCCTCTGAGCCTTAACTTCCTCATCTGTATAGTGGGTATATTTATACTCATTTATCTCCCAAGGCTAAGATGAGATTGTATATGAGAAAAAGTATTGCAAACAGTAAAAGCTACATAATACAAATTATACTGCTTATAAGCATGGTGTAAGTGTAGCAAGTTGAATACATACTTTATTAAAATGATCATCTTATGAGGTGACCTAATTTATAAAATATTTAGCCCAACAAACATCTTTCTGGGTCTGTGGTTTGTGGGCTTGTACTAATTTGCATGACTTCTTTAAAAATAAATGGTTTTTGTTTAAAAGAATCAAGTTGATGTTCTTTGTGACGATTCAGAGTGTGTTTGTGGTTTATTGTCTTCTAGGGTGCTAGGCTTCTGTCTCCCATATTGCCAGTCTTTATGAGCTCATTAGCCACTGTTCTGGTAAAAGCCCTTTTGATCTGTGATGAGGGCACTGCATTAAAAGAGTATTGAAGTTGGAAATCTATATTTTGGTTTTCATTAAAATGCACTCTTCACAAAAGAGGCAATATGAATTTGCATTGCAAAGTATAGCTTATTTCTTTTTAGAACTCTTGAAGCTAGGTAATTTAATTATGTCTCTGCCATAGCCTTTTATCTTCCCCTGCAAAGGAGCTCTCTCTGCTTCTGACACCTCATATTGGAAGCTGGTCTTCTTATCCCCAGAATTAATTAACATGCAAATACTGTCTAGAGACATGGGAACACTGCTTTTTCAATTAGCATTTAAATGTCACTCTTCATGATGTTAGATAGACTCTTTTAAGGTAAAATTAAAATGGTATAGTCATCTCCTGATTATTTCCTAGAGCATATTATTTATATTTCTGATGATCTGGTTTTAATGGGAGTTCACAGGCTGAGTCAGATCCAGGATGGGACTTTGATGGCAGCAAAGCTGGGTTATGGTCTTCCCCTGCCTCTGGTTTCCTAGACAGACTCGCTTGTCATGCCCTGTACTGCTTCTCAGTAACAGGTTTATTTATGCAGGAGCAGCACCTGCAGAAATTGTCAACAACAAGAAAGGTACCCAGGAGCAAGGAGGGAGGTGTAGTTGGTAGCAATAGTATCCTAAAGAATAAAGAAGATGAACTTTTTTTTTTTAGAATATGAACTTTGGAGTTACAGAGCCATATGTTCCAATGTTGCCTGTGCCACTTTGAAGCTGTGTGATGTTGAGCAAGTTACTTCCCTTCTCTGAGTCTCAATTTCCTCATCTGTGAAATACAAATGGTAATATCTACCAGTCAGGTTGTTAGGAGAGTTAAACATGATAATGTCTGTAAAGTACTACATGAGTCAGAGTAGGCTATCTGCTGTAACAAACAACCTTTAAAACTTCGTGGTTTCACTTAGGTTATTTCCTGCTGAGGGGAAGGAGGGCTGTGCTCCATGCAGACATTCCAGGACCCAGACTTCTTTCATCTAGTGGCCCTGCAATTCCCTAAGCCCTTGGACCTCTTCATTGGATCATCTGTCTCTGGCTGGTAGGAGAGGGAAAAGTGAGCATGGTTGATTGCACAGAGGGGCAAGGCTGGAGCTGGCACACATTTCTTCCATTCATATCTCCTTGGCCAGAACTCAATTCCATAGCTGCACCTGCTTTCAAGAGAGACTGGAAAATGCATATCTCGGGGCGGGGGCAAAACAAAGTGGGTTTGTCTGGTGAACACATCATCCTCCACTGCAAGCACCCAGTAAAACTCACGGAATAAATGAATGAAAGAACGAAATGAATTTTATTTTCCGTAGATTTTAGAGTATTAGAGCTGATAGGGAGGTCTTAGAAGTGAGAACATTTTACCTTCTCTTTTATAGATAAGGAGCCTGAGGACCTGGGGAATTTAGTAGCCAATACACGATATTTCAGCTATTTAGTGTCAGGACAAGAACTTGAACCCACTTTTCCCAAATGCTGCTGTCTACTCAGTGTTTAATTTTTTGAAATATCATTTTTTGTTTCCTGCCCATAGGATTGCCCTTGCTTTTTAGAATGTGAAACTGGAGGGTTTTTAGGTATGTTATTCTGATCATTATAGATTTCAGTTTTCTTTGGGGAAGGAGGGATTTGGTATTTTGGATAAGGGGTTGGATACCCTGAGGGACCGGAGGCTCCACTGCCTCTCAGTAGTTTGTACTGAGAGTGAGAATCACTCATCCATTTAGGTCTTTAAGCAACTTTTCTTTAGCCCCCTTCTATGTGTGACAGATTATGCAAGGTGATATGGATGCAGCTGTGATTAAGACAGGAAAGTTCACAGCCTAAGGAAGGAGTCAAATATTTACACAATAATTACTACATAAAATAAGAGGGAGGTGGAAGTAAGGTGTAAGTGACCAGCTGCTGGGGCGGGCGAGGGAGGGAGTCAGGAAGCTTCATGGAGGAGCAGGTATTTGAACTGGATCTTAAAGTACACAGACACTTATATTTGTGTAATTGATGTAGATAACCTTGTCTGGTTGTGGATGTGCACTGAGAAAAATAAAAAATAAAAAAAACAAATAAAAAATGAAAGCCATGATCAACTCTCCTGTGTTTAGCACTCACATTTACCATTCATCTATCATTTTGTCAAGTTTTTAATCAGAAAATAATTACATAAAATAACCTTTTGGATACAGATCAGTCATCATCAAGTAATATTTTATTGTGAGCCAGCAAGTTTTTGACACCATCCATCCTTCTATTCTTCTAGGCCCAATGGGCTCTGCATAGTTTTTCGTTAGGACCCTTGAAAGAATTTGTAGAGGCAGAGGTAAGATGCATGAAATACCACTAAACTAAGAATCAGTATGAAGAGGACACATGCATTGCAGGGATGTGCCAACATGTATATAGGTTTGTATCAGGGAGCTTGGTTTTCACAAAGGTTTCTGTGAGAGGCACTGTTTGGATCTTAGTTTTGCCGGATTGATGGAACACTTGGGAGCTGGCATCTTAAGTATAGCTATTAAGTAATGGTGAAAGAGCATGGATTATTCTGTCGTCTGGCAAAGAGGATTGGAGGAACGAGGGGTTGAATGAAAGTTGCACTTAGTAAGTGGCAGAGCCTGGCTTAGAACCCAAGCTTGTCTGATGTCTGTCCTTCCCCCTAGTGCCATACTGCCCCTGTGAGAAGGTAGGCAGGAGTCAGGATCTTGGAGGTTAGAATCAGGGTTCCCAAAGATCAGCTATGAAACAGGAGAGGTTTGTTTTCAGCACTCCCCAGCTTTTCTTTCTTTCGTGTGTCTCCTCTCTCCTTGGTACTCGTTTTCTCCCACCCTTCCACAGCTTATTCACAGCAGGGTGTTAGAGGACTCCTGGAAGGAATATTTGTATTATTTTAAGATGAACGTTTTACATTCTAAAAATATTCTTACAGTAACAATTCAGGTTGTAAAAAAAGGGTATAAAATGCAAAGCAGGGCCGGCCTGGTGGCGCACTGGAGAGTGCGCTGCTTGGGAGCGTTAAGATGAACGTTTTACATTCTAAAAATATTCTTACAGTAACAATTCAGGTTGTAAAAAAAAGGGTATAAAATGCAAAGCAGGGCCGGCCTGGTGGCGCACTGGAGAGTGCGCTGCTTGGGAGTGCGGCGGCGCCCCCACCGAGGGTTCAGATCCCATATAGAGACCAGTCCACTCTGAGCGCGGTGCGGGCGCAACACCGAGGGTTGCGATCCCGTTGCCGGTCCCCGGTACAGGTGCGACACCGAGGGTTGCGATCCCGTTACCGGTCAGTAAAAAAAAAAAAAAAAAAAAAAAAAAAAGGAAAAAAAAAAAAAGCAAAGCAATTATCCCTTTCCCACATACCTTTAACCTTAATCCAAAAAAATGCATCTTTCTGCATATTTTGTATGGACATGCAAGCACATACAGATATATCCTTTTTTATGTAAGTGGACTCATTTAATATGTGTATTTTTCTGTCACTTGCTTCCTTTAAGTAATATATAGGACAGCCTTTCATACAACTTTATAGTTCTACCTTATTTGTTTTTTAATCAACAGAATAGTAGTCCATTGTACTGCTTCTCCATGATTATTATTGAAAAATCTTTAACTTTATATTCTTCATCTTTGCTATTTATTACACACTGCACTGCAGAAAACATCCTTGTTGCTGTCTGCAATTTTGTTATTTGTAGGGGTTGTTTGTAGGGGACTTGGAATGGAATTCTTAAATCAAAGAGTACTTGTGTTTAAAATTTTGATAGATATTGGGGAATTGTCCTCCAAAAAGGTTGTTCCTGTTTTCATTCTATCCACAGTGTATGTGAATGTCTGTTTCCCAAGCATTTTTTTTAAAAAGCAGGATCTTGGATTTAAGGCCAGAGAAGAAGAGACAAAGAGGAAAGAGGCTGCTAAAAATAAGTGGTGGCCAAGAGAAATATGTTCACACGAACATATGTTCACACAAACACGTGTACGTAGCAGCATTATTCATAGCAGCCGAAAAGTGGAAACAACCCCAATGTCCACCAGCTGTTGAGTAGATAAACAAAGTGTGGTATATACACACAATGGAATATTATTCAGCAGTAAAAACTACAACGTGATGAACCTTGAAAGCATTATGCTAAGTGAAGGAAGCCAGTCACAAGACACCACACGTATTTCTATGACACATCCAGAACAGGCAAATCCATAGAGATGGAATGTGGATAAGTGGTTGCTTACGGCTAAGGTGTTGGGGGGTGTGTTGGGGGGTGGATTTTGCAAGTAACTGCTAATAGGTACACAGTTTCTTTTTGGGGGTGATGAAAATGTTCTAAAATTAGATTGTGGTGATGGTTGTACAACTCTTTGAATATATTAAAAACCATTGAACTGCAAACTTTAAGATGAATTTTATGATATATGAATTTTATGTCAGCAAAGCTATTAAAAAAATGAGTGGTGGCAGAAGGCATGAGATGGGATGGAAGGGATGAGGTTGTGGCCGTTGTTGTGGGCCTGTGGGCCAGGCAGGAAACAGTGTTATAGCCAGAGTGGCAGAGAGTTTGGACAGGGGAAGGCATTCGTCTGGGCTGTGCTGAGTGTTCAGGTACCGATGGCAGCCAGCTACAGAGGTGAATTGGTGGGGTTTTCCTCCCAGCAGAATAGAGACAGGAGATAGTTAATGCCTTGCCTTAGTCAGGGTCAGAATCAAGGTTAGCACACTGAATTACTGACTCCTTGTTCTTGTTCAGTCCTTCGAATACAAGAAGAGACTGTTCTCCTGGAAGGCAGCAATAGTTTCCTTTGCTGACCTAGAAATGCCTGCTGTGCTCCAGCATTTGGAAAAGGAAGGTCAGAGAGAGGAAGCTGAGCTCAGCTGCTGAGTCAAGGAAAAAGGGAGGAAGACCCAGGGTCACGAATGAAGACGAGGCACTCGTTGTGAATAAGTGTAAATAGTCAGTTTTAAATTCAGCAGTTAAGATTTTTCTGTATGGTGGAAGTGACTGTTCTGGAATGTGTTTGCTAGTAAATGTCATGATAAGAATGTTTAAAAGGAAGTTATGATTTTAAGTGGCCTCTGAGTTTTGTTGATGGATAAAACTTAGCTCAAGGGAACGAGAGTGAATCTTGCACTATTCACTGGAAGTTAAAGGCACACCAACACGCTTTTCTGCCACAGCCTGTTTTTCCTTGTGATTG
>NW_007727209.1:252729-259868 GCF_000696425.1 Galeopterus variegatus
GAAGTTATGATTTTAAGTGGCCTCTGAGTTTTGTTGATGGATAAAACTTAGCTCAAGGGAACAAGAGTGAATCTTGCACTATTCACTGGAAGTTAAAGGCACACCAACACGCTTTTCTGCCACAGCCTGTTTTTCCTTGTGATTCTGGCTTTTTGAGTGTGCTCTTTGCTTTTCCTCACTCCCCATCATTGTGGCTGTGTAGCATAGATTAGATCAAACAGCAACATCCAAAATCTTAATTACTTTCAGGACCAAGGTTTTTAGCTTCAAAAAGAACTGAGGTCTCCATGGGTCCATTTTGAAGGTTAATCATTTTTAGGTGGCTACTGCTGGTTTACCAGTGGTTTACTTTAGAAGCCCAGGAGGGCACATGTGTGGTTCAGTTATTCGCCTGATAGCAAAATTATTTTAGACAAGGCAGAAGTCCTTTTCTTTGTCACTTATTTGATTCATTACCCTGGATATGCTTTATTCTCCATAAACTTTGTTTAAGAATATACCATGGATATTAACCAATTCATCTTTGTGATTGATTAGGATGTAAATGGGAATCTCACCCATATTTAACCCATTCCAAGAAATAACTTTTCCTCTGATCTTATTTTGAATTGCTAAAGAACCTTGAGCAATGAGAGAAAATGTGCTTGCTGATTCCCAGTGTGAGGGAGAGGCAGGGAGTGGTTCCAGCACATGCGCACTAGTGGAATGACAACTGCTGGATATTTTTATATTTATTGCTATTCTTAGGCTAAAGCCTGTAGCCATGGGGAGTAACTAAGCTTAGTTATACTTATCACACTTAGAGATTTTACTTTGAATATGTCAGTGTCTAGGCCTTTGGGAAAACTTCAGTATGCTTTGCTGATTGTTGAAATGCAATCCCTGTCTCGTGGAATTTCCTCTCATTCAATAAATGAAGAATAAAATTGTGACAGGCGAAACTGCAAGATAATTAAAATTGCTCCTTATTTCTGGCTACCAGTCAAATCTTAACCACTACACACAGCTACATAGGGTTTTTGTTTGGTTTTGGTTTCTCTTAAATACATTTTGCAGATAATCAGTCATGGCCTGTCTTAGAATTCCTTTTTGTGTTCTTGCATTAGGATTCTGGAAGTAGCAATGAATTCACAGGAGGACTCAAGAATGTAAGGGCCAGGTGTTTCCACCACTTACTGGGTTGGAGGTATAAACTTTCATCCTTTGCCAACCCCCTTGGAAATTGTGACTGTGAACTATCATGACTTAACTTCAAAGCACAGGCCTGTTCTTTTGTCAGTGGAGCCCAAACATTTTAATTATGCCTGAACAACTCTTATAGGTTAGTGTAGATAAATGAGTAGAAGTCTTACTTTGCTGCTTTATAATACTGCATATATTTACTTCAGCTAAATATCAAATTTGCCACAAGCCAAGATGGAGACATTGAAGACTTTAAGTCTCTCCAATGTCTGATAGATATTTCAATCCATAGAAAGCAAAAGGTTTCTGTCTTTTCTTTTTTTAACCACAGATTGAGGAAAGCAATGAGGTGGGAATAGTATTCTGTACTTAGTTCTAACCAACTAGAAAAACTGCCCATTGAAGTAGAATTGACTGAAACCTTGGGAAGAAGCAACCATGATAATATTGTTTGGTGACTGCAAAAGAAAGGAAAGTTGTCCATAAGCAAATAGTAACAGTATCTTTAGAAAAATATATTTCAGAAAAAAAACGAGTTTTTTTTTTTAACATCTAGAGAATTGAAAAGACAAGACAGTACAAAAAGAGAGAAGGGGAAATAGAGAGAGAAATAAAGATAAAGAAAGGAAAATTCTGACAACAAAATCACACTTTTTTTGGATGAGGAAGAAAAGGGAAAGGAGCCATTTTCAGTACAAGGAATTTTTTGATGGGCCTGGATATTAAGAGAACATGTGCAGAAGATGGAAAGACAAGCACATGATCAAGGACAAATTCAGAAGACTGCTGTCAGTCAGTTAGAAAATATCTGCCAAGCTCAAGTTCAAACTGAGCTGAGGCTGGAGAGAATGCTAAGACAACAGAAAAGGGCTCATTAAAGCTATGTTCAAAACAAGAAGAACAAGTAAAGGCTAAGCCCAAATTGCTTGGGGCCGATGGAGTAATGTTAACATCTGATGAAAAGCAGGCCTACTCAACTATTTGGCTCTTCTATCAAAGAGAGTGATCTTCAAACTAGAATGTGTAACGTAAACATGGTTAAGAATAAATTGAAGCATGCAAGGTAGGTGATGATAATAATAGTTGCAACTACAATTTTTTGAGTTTCTACTCAAGACTATTACAAGAGAGAATTTAGTTACTTTTTTTTCTAGTACTTGTGGTGGTTATGCATGGTAGGTTAATATCAATCCCATTTTACAGATGAGAAAACCGAGGCTCAGGAAGGTTTAATAACAATCCTGAAGTTACGTAGTCAGTAAGTGATGGGCTAGGATTCAAATCCGGGTCTAACTTCAAAGTCTTGACTCCCATATTTATCAGCACCTACTGTTTTTAACAGAATTGCATCTTTAAATTGTATTGGAAGGCACATAAACAAACAAACACAAACCCAGTAGATATCATCGAAGAGCCACAGTGCGTAATTGCTGTGGAAACAAGGAAAATGAGATATCAAAATGATAAACAGGGGCCGACCCGGTGGCGCACTGGAGAGTGCGCCGCTTGGGAGTGCGGCGGCGCTCCCGCCGAGGGTTCGGATCCCATGTGGAGACCAGTTCCCGCTCACTGGCTGAGCGCGGTGCGGGCGCAACACTGAGGGTTGCGATCCCGTTACCGGTCAGTAAAAAAAAAACAAAAAGGAAAAAAAAAAGTGATAAACAACACGAAAAGACTATCTTGTGTTTTTTTAAAGGTTCACCTTGGGACTGTCTTAAAGCAAAGCTATCAAAGAGACTATTAGGATCATGCCAAAATGCTTCCAAAGCCAACCTGAAGAGATCCCAAAAGGCAAAGAAGACAAAGTTTGAGCATCAAAAGTTTTGAAATATATACAAATCTGTGAGTTTATGATGATACTCTAAAAACACAACATAACAAAACAGAAAACCAAACTCATCTGTCCCTTCTGGAGTTGTTAGGGTACAAGTCATTGTTCTGAAAATGGATAAATAAAATGAAATTAGCATTCAGCACTGCTTTACCATATGTCATGGTAAGTTCTTTATAGAGAATTACAGCTAATAACTGCAGAAGGATGCTAGAGATAGAAAACCACGATTTTGTGGCATCTAATGCAGTAATGGAGTTAGGCAACAACCATTAATGGATGCTGTAATCATTAGGTAAAATTGGAGCTTTATAATGGAGAACCAGGCTGATGACCCTTGAACCCACTGATCAATCTCAACATCACTGAAAGTAGGACAAGAGAACATTGTGCTCTTCCAGTGTGAGCTGATAGAAGAGAAACGGCAGCAGCTGTGAGGCATTCTTACCCACACCCCCTCCCCCAGCAAGGCTGAACCAGAATCTCATCAAACATCCACGTCTACCTACCAGCTTACAGGAGACAGAGGAACATGTTAAATACCACCACAACACAAATCAGCCAAGCCTGAAGTTCTGCCAAACAAATGACCCAATTTCTTCAGCAAATAAATGTTATGAAAAACAAGTAGGGAGGAGGAATTATTGTAAGTTAAAACACTTAAGAGGCCTGTAAACCAAATGCAGGTATGAACCTCATTTGGAACTTGATTCATACAAACTAACTATAAATATGCTTTTCCTTTTTAATGCAATAGGAGAAAATGAGACATACTCTATTACATGTTATTAAGAATTATTGATAAGTTTATTGTCAATGGTATTATTTTTTATAAAGTCCTTATGTATTAGAAACACTTACTAATAAAGTGATATGATGCCTGAGATTTTCTTTAAAAAATACTCCATCAACAGAAAAAAAAAGTGTGGAAAAAAGATGAAATCAGAATGGTGAATAATTGTTGAAGTTTAGTGATGGGTTCATGGAAGTTCTTTTCTCTCTATTTTGTTGTATATGGAAAATTTACATAATAAAAATCAAGTTGTGCTATTTGAGAGGCAGAATCCGGGCAGAAGGCCTGGGTTTTAACTCCTATTTGTATCCATTTTCTCCTCCCTCCCTTCCTTTTTATTTTTTACTTTCTATTTCTTCAAAAATTGTTTTAACAAGCCACGTTTTGCACCAGGCACTGTTCTGGTGCTACCAACCCTCCAGGGTATAGATACTATTATTATTCTCATTTTGCAGATGAGGAAACCAAAGCTTAGAGGGATTAAATTTTTTGCCCACAAATCCAAATCTGCCTGTCTCCAAAATCTGAGCTCTTGTGCAATATTTTATGATGGTTCCCAAGAGGACTCCTTTGACTTTGTAGGTTTTTTAAGTTTTTATTTTTAATTTTGTTTATGGATAAATTTTAAATGAGTAAATAAAGATAAATCGAGTAGAGTTTCATCTGTATTTCCTGTGTGTGAGAAAGATAAGGTATTGTTCTTATTGTAATGAAGACCTTGTCGAAGTCAAGCAGTGGTAAAAGCGAAATGTGTGGCAATTTTCTTCATAGTCGTAGAAGAGTAAAGCTCTATAAATGGTAACGTTAAGCCGCAAAAATAACATTTATTTATGCTTGTTCCTCAACAGCATATATTTGATAATCTTTTTACTAGAAATAGAGGCCTGAGATGACTGAAAATGGCTGCTTTCATTTCTCATGTGTTTGTAAAATACTTTTAGGACCATTACAATAAAGAAATCCTCTAAAAATGTCAGAGTGAACAAATGAAATCCTGAGCTTCTCCCTTACCACTGTTTGCTTTACTTTCTTGCTGAATTATTTTGGCTTTTGTAAAATCTGGGTGTGCCCATGGGCATGTGCAGACGTGTCACTGTCGTCTGTCATGTGTCATGCTCTAGATGTCAGATGTAGCAATCATCACTCAGGGGAGAGCACAAGCCTCCTCGCTGAATTCTTGCTGCAGGGTGTGCGGGACTCATACCCTCTGCTTTACAAGAGTTAGTGTGACTTTCCAAAGCACCTGCAGTGCGGTACTTCACGGCTGGTCCCACACAATGATGTATGCCCCAGAGATGTCTGACTGGATCTTAGGAAATTATACTAATGGGTCTGACATTGTTGTTTCCTTCAAGAATTAAGCCACTAAATATGGTCAAACTAAATGACAAAATTTTATTCACACCCAGGGCATGCCAGGGAAAGCATCAAAAATGGAAGAATAATAAATATTGCTAATGTTTATTGAGTCTTACAGTTTTCCAGGCACTGTGCTAAGCCTTTTATAGATACCTAATTGCACTTAACCCTCTCAGCAATCGCATTTGATAGCTGAGGTGGCTGAAGCACAGAGAGGTTAAGTAGCTTGCCCAAGGTTGAACGTTAGTAAGTGGCAGGGCTGGGCTCTAAAGCCAGGTGGTCTGACCACAGAGCCTTTGCTCTCTAACCACTGTGTGGTCTCAGAGCACCAGCAGAACCAAGTGAAAATTCAGTAATCCACAACTGCCATGAGTTGTCCCTCTGCAGGATTCAGAGCACCTTAAAAATCTCTGTGCTGTGCCAGAGCTCTGTTTTTCAGTTTTACAGATGTCTGTAGCCAAGCAGAAAGAGCGGAGGAGATTGATAAGGCACATGTGGCAAATCTCTGGCAGAGCTGATGCTAGAACACAGAGTCCCAGGCTGATTTATACTGTGCAGTGGGAAGGCCAATTGGCCTGGCTACCTTGCAAGACAGTTAAAAGTCATGAGAATAGATATTCACCAAGACTATCAGAAAGAAGATAGGTCAGAAATGAAATGAAAACAAATGGCAAAGAAATACCATTTTGGAATAAAGAAAAAAATCTGTCCTGCTTAGTAAAGAGGTGTCTATATCCTTATCAATTTATTAGAAAAGCATAGAGCCTGCTTACTTTGAAATCCTGAAATGTTTTCAGGCACAATTCATTATTAATATAATGTACTTTCCTAAAAGAAGGATATTTTGACAAATGCAGTTTCTGGTGTCAGTCACATGTAGAAACATTGGAATGAGTGCGACAACATGGTGTTTTGCTTTTTTTTTTTTTTAATAGGAGCTATATTTGATAATGCACATGCTCTAAACGCCTCTAAAAATAATTTGCAATTAGCTAGCTATTTTTTGGTATCTTTTTCTGGTCTGGGAGAGGAAGTTTGAAAATTTAAATTTGATAAACTTAGTACTGTTGGGAGCAAGGAGGAGAAAAATTTGCCAGCTTATGTGATTGGAATATGCTTTTATATTTATGTAATAATTGAAGATGACTCAAACTGATTTTCTATGACTAACATCAGAAATGAAAATAAATATCATGTCTACTCCAGAGGGTAGTAAGCTTGAGTCAGTCACTGGTATGTGTGACCTATGAGTCATTCGCTGGCATACATCTTCCTCAACGTCCCCATCTCCTGACCTGTGGGTCAGAGATGCTTCATTGGGGCTTCCTTCATAGCTTCTCGTCCCCTTCCATATTCAACCACAACTGCTGCTGGCAGCTCCTGGCAGAATAGGAATGGAAGACCAAGGAAGAGATCTGTAAAAGCAGAGTGATTAATTCATAGGAGACCTTTGGTGAATGAAAGAAAATAGATTTGAAGTTTTGGCAGTACTAGCAGTGTTTTTATTAGAAATGGAAGCTCTTGATAGCAGTTTCAAAGGGGAATTTTGAAGAAATAGTGATACTCCACAGGTCATTAATTCATGCGTATATTACAGTGAAAATCTGGACAAGAATAAAGACGTTTGGGATCTACTCCTATAACTTGTGACCATGAACAAGTCACTTAACTCTTTGGCCTTAGATTCTACATAAAGTGCTTGGACTTGATCTCAGTGATTATATTCCTACTTTATCAACATGGTATGATTCTAAATTTCTGTGGGGTATAGAGGTAAGACAGGACAGGTGGAGCATTAGTTTTGGTATTTGCCTTAAAAGAAAGTATTGGGGAGACAGCAGGGAGTATCAGGGGTCATATGCATTACCTGCCTGGCCTATGTAGAAAAATGAGTGAAGTGGGTTTAGCATAGCAGAGGAAAAATTCATATTTTAGGTAAAACCCTATATTTCTAACCATTGGCAGGTCATCTAT
>NW_007727209.1:260086-282274 GCF_000696425.1 Galeopterus variegatus
ATTAGTTTTGGTATTTGCCTTAAAAGAAAGTATTGGGGAGACAGCAGGGAGTATCAGGGGTCATATGCATTACCTGCCTGGCCTATGTAGAAAAATGAGTGAAGTGGGTTTAGCATAGCAGAGGAAAAATTCATATTTTAGGTAAAACCCTATATTTCTAACCATTGGCAGGTCATCTATTTTTATCAAATCACTGTTTTAGGCCACATGCGGCTGGCCAATGGGCCTTCTGCTTTAGACTTTCAGTATACACTTCTCATTGTAGAGGTAAGGGCCAGGGCTTTGGATTCTGAAAACCTGAGTTTGAACCTTAGCTCTGCCCTCTAATGAGTATGTAAGCTTGGACATCTGTATTTAACTTCCCAGTGTCCTGAGTTTCTTTATCTGTAGAAATGAGAATGGTAGTACCTCTTTCACAGGGTTTCCTAAAGATTGTAGATAGCATGGTACTTAATACATAGTAGACACATTCTAAATATTCGTTCTACTATCTTTGCTATGGAGGTAGATCCTCTACTATTTTTTCATTTTTATCTTAAATTTTTTTTTAATTGAAACATGATTGTACATATCTGTGGGGTACAGTACCTCTTTCACAGGGTTTCCTAAAGATTGTAGATAGCATGGTACTTAATACATAGTAGACGCATTCTAAATATTCGTTCTACTATCTTTGCTATGGAGGTAGATCCTCTACTATTTTTTCATTTTTATCTTAATTTTTTTTTAATTGAAACATGATTGTACATATCTGTG
Organism: Galeopterus variegatus; assembly: GCF_000696425.1. Taxonomy (NCBI): domain Eukaryota; kingdom Metazoa; phylum Chordata; class Mammalia; order Dermoptera; family Cynocephalidae; genus Galeopterus; species Galeopterus variegatus. Next base: position 260,843 of record NW_007727209.1, read on the forward strand.
GGGTACCGTGTTGAATTCATTTTTATCTTGATGGTCAGTTGCTCACAATTTAGAAAAGAATAGTAGATACCAGTGCTTTTTCATAGATTCTAAAATCTCTTCAATTTATATTTCAGCTGCTTAAAAATAAAGATTTTATCTTTAAGAGACAGCATTCAGAGGGATAAGTTTTCTATGTGCCATTGGATGTAGAAGGCAGTAAAATCAAATAAATCTATCAGTTACTTTCTTGAGGTAGAGCTCCTAAAAAGCAGCAAAACTCACCTTTAGCAAGGAAGCAAGATGGCGTTTCCTTCTTAGTAGAACACACTAGTGGGTAATGATGCTGCTATGACTGATGATAATGCTATAGTTTGATTAGTTCCATGGGAAATCTATTTTGAAAAGCATTTGCTACATGCCCTACTATGTGCGGGGCACTACACCAGGGGAATAATATAAAGGTCTCTAAGATACCTACAAGGCTATCTGGGCATTGTTGGAGATTCAGACAGAGTTTTCAGAGATTGCAGTTTGTGCAGAACTGTGTACTTACATGAGTTCACTTTGAAAGACTACACACACCTTCCAATAATGTTGCCATTGCTCAAGATATCTTTGAAATCTCTCTTTGGAATTTGCTTTTAGAGCCCTTGGCACGTTTCACTGAAGATATTTTTACGCTGACAGTACTCATTCTTAGAAGGTGGATTTCGTTTGGAGGATAGGCCAAGGGCTGTTCACCTCTAAATTAGCCTCTAGGTGATGATCAAACTGGCTAGAGTAATTTTTGGTTAAAAATGAGCCAGGACCATAAACTTGTATGACAGGTTTTCTTGTTTGTCACATAAACTGATTGTGGAGATAAAGGCAGTTCCATAAAAGGCATTCTGCAAACTTTTTGCTCAAAATCAGTATCACTGGAATATATTTGGAGCTTCCTAACAGGGTTGCTTTGAAATGAATGGTGCTCATATGTACATATGTGATAGTATATCTGCGGAAAGAGCCTTGTACTTATCTCTTAGCAAACTCCGTTTTGGTTGTTTTTTTGTTTGTTTGGTTGGTTGGCTTTACTTTTTAATGTTATTCTATCAAGTTCAGGTATAGATTTCCTCCGAGAAAGTGAAACAAATAAGATCCACTCTCAGAAGACTTTAATGGAAAGAGATACATGTTTATTCCAAGTTATTTAATAGTATCAGACCTGGAAAGGATTGCTTCACTCTTGACTCTGATTATTCTACCATGATTTAGGGGCAAATAAATTTCCGGTCAGAGTGTTTACCATTAGAATCAGAGTTCTGTGCTGTGGCTTGTTGACCTCATTCTTTTGAGACCTGCTGTATGGCAGGCACTGCCAGGCACTTGTGATGATGGTGATGCGATGATCTGAGCATGCTTCACCTCAAAGAAGCCTGATCTTCAAGAATACAAACTTACTCAACAAGAGTGTAATTAACAGTAGTATTGTCAATGGTCAATTGTCCTCTGCTTTGTATAAAGCCTCTCTGTTGCATTTAAAATATGGATCATCTCATGTCTGTTAGAATGTGTGTACATTCTTAAGAAAACAAATCTCTGATGCCGTTGGTTCACAGTGTGTGTGTTCCCCAAGGCCGAAGATGCATCTCAGAGCACCTCCTGACCAAATGTGTCTCTGAGCCCTTGTTCATATAATGTTCTTGATTTTAGAGGGAGGATCTGAGGTGGTTGTCGAGTTCATCTTCCAGATGAGAATACTATCCAGCAAAGCAGAAACAGCAGTGGCACTGGAATCAGAAAACGCACTTTCCAGTTCTACATCTGTCTCTCCTTAGCAGTCACTTGACCTATCTAAGCCTCAATTTTCTCATCTTCCAAGGAAAACCAAAAACACTGATATTCACAGCATTGTTGTGGGGAATCACAGGAGAGAGGGTATGTGAGAGCATTTTGAGAACTGCATTAGTTAGTCCTTGCTGTCATCATCGTCCTGTGATAATAAAGGTGTGGGCTGGCTGGTTAGCTCAGCTGGTTAGAGCGTAGTCTTATAACCCACAGGTCATGGGTTCAGATTTCATATCAGCCAGCCACCAAAAAAAGAGATAATGAAGGCTTGGCTGCTCTAAAATGAAAGTGACTCTCCTTTTTGGACTTCTGTAGCACTTTGCTTCACAGCTTTTAGCTCTTCTTCCTTAATGGGTTATTTGTATATCTTATCTTCCGTAGTCAACCATTTCAAGGTTGGAGACTGTGGTGGTGATTCTTTTTTTTTTTTTAACCTGCCCCCTCCTCCTCCTTTCTTTTTCCCAGTTTCTGTGTTGATTGATAATATCAGAGTTGCTGGAGTTTTTCTCTGAGAGCCCAGGTCCTTGTTTATCTCCAGGAAAAGGCTAAGAAGTGCCTGACGCAATTGTTGATTTTCAGCATGTGGCTAACTTATCTCCAGAGGATTACCTAGGAAGCTGGAGATGTGCTTCAAGGGAAAGGTGGTTTGTGCACTTTTCCTAAGCAGGCTGTGCATACAGTCTTGATATAGCAAACTCTACAGGAGCAGAAAGAGCTAGAAGACGTGGTATACATAGCATTCTACTTCAAATAGTTGACAATTTTAGAGACAGAAGGTTGATTGGCTCAAGAAATATAGGGGGTGACTAAGAACACATGCAAAACAATAATGTTAAGTACAGGTTTTAGTTTTTTTTTTAAATAACATAGCTTAAAAATTGAAAGCAGATCAGTAGTTGCTCGGGATAAGGGGGTGGAGCATGGTGGGAGGAAGGGATAACCAGGTCAGGCAGAGACTTCGAGGGATGATGGATATGCATATATCTTGATTGGGGTGACTTTTCATGGTTGTATACACGTGTCACAGCATATCAGATTGCATACTTTAAATATGTCCAGTTTATTGTATGTCAGGTATACCTCAATAAACTTGTTAAAAATTATATAGTCAAATTATTCTGGAAAGAGAGAAATTTTGAAAAAGAGATGTTTGCTATAGAAGATAGCATTATAGAAAGAAAAACCAAACACAGTCCAAGTTATTCTGTGGCTTTTTTTTTTCTTCCTCCACAAATTCCCTGTTTTGGGCCCTCTAATCAGAGATCTTACAAGATGTAAAATTGCTCTGAACTCTTTAGAAGTAAAGTTGTAACTCCTTTTAGGTAGTAGTTGTGGTTTTAGAAAATTGTGTGCTTACGCTGCTTCCATAAATTGAACACAAGCCTCCTCACCCCTCCAGGGAGCTTGTTACTTAATGGAATTTTTTTGGAATTCCTAAGGAATTCAGGTTCTGGCCAGAGGTCCCAAAGCTGAGGATGTTGTCGATTCTGTTACTCAAGGCCACAAAGTTATAGCCCATTTGAAAAATATCTCACGGACCCAGCTGCAGGAAGAGCTTGGTTTCTCTGAGTAGAAACAATATACGTTACCTTTTCTAGTAACTTTAATGGATGGTGGTCCTTTTTCTTTATGGCCCCCAGAAAACTCAGAGGTAAATTTGAAACTCAACTATAATAACCATGGTCTGCATACTTGTGTTTATATTTTCACTGGTCTTAAATTTTTATTTTATTCATTGTTTTCCTTGCTTGGAGTCTGTATTTTTTGAATATTGTTATGGTTTTATATTTTCTTGATGGAAATCCCCTAAAATACTTTTTGCAGTGAGTCAGAATGAAATCTGTCTGTGGTTTAATCCACTGAATTTTCTTAGCAACAGATATGTGTGCTAGAAAAATCAAAGATTATAATAAATTTTAAAAACTAATATGGTTCTTTGGGTTTAAGCATGATCCTTAAGTTTGCCTCTGATCTTAAGAAGTGAATTTCTTATGAACAAGAATCATATCTTATACCAGAAGATAAAAAGAAAGAATGAAAAGAAATCACTTAATTAACAGTGATTATTGAGTATCAGCATCTCCTCCAAGAAGTAAAATATTATATATATACTACACACACACACACACACACACACACACACACACACGTCTCCTCTTTCTTGTCCTACAAATGGCTAATCACCTCACCCTCCCCGTTTTTTCTTCCTTCATTCAAACATTGGGATCTCTGCTACCACAGAAGCTGTTGTAGGAAACAAGATTTTTTTTTTTTCCGACCAGTAAGGGGATCACAACCCTCTGCATGGTGTGGTCTGCACCATGCTCAGCCAGTGAGCACACTGGCCATCCCTATATAGGATCCAAACCCACGGCCTCGGCGCTACCAGTGCCGAATTCTCCTGAGTGAGCCATGGGGCCAGCCTAGAAACAAGATTTTTAAAATTCTATATTATGTAAATTGATACAGCCATTATGGAAAACAGTATGGAGGTTCCTCAAAAAAATAAAAATAGAGCAACCATATTATCCACTACTGGGTATATATCCAAAGGAACTGAAATCAGTGTCAAAGAGATATCTGCACTTCCATGTTCATTGCAGCATTATTCACAATAACCAAGATATGGGATCAACCTAAATGTCCATCAATGGATGAATGGATTCATCCCAGGGATGAAAGGATGATTCAACATATGCAAATTAATAAATGTGATACACCACATCAACAAAATCAAAGACAAAAATCATATTATCTCAATAGGTGCAAAAAAAGCATTTGACAGAATTCAACATTGCTTCATGATAAAGACTGTCAACAAATTAGGTACAGAAAGAAAATATCTCAACACGATAAAAGCCGTATATGACAAATCCACTGCCAACATCATCCTGAATGGGGAAAAGCTGAAAGCTTTTCTTTTAAGAAAGGAATAAGACAAGTAGGCCCACTCTTACCACTCCTGCTTAACACAGTACTGAAAGTATTAGCCAGAGCAGTCAGAAAAAAAGAAAAGGGGACCAGATTGGAAGAAGAAGAAGACATATTGTCCTTGTTTGCAGATGACATAATACTATGTATATAGTATATGTCTAAAGACTCTATTAAAAAATCCTTACAGCTGATGAACAATTTCAGTAAAGTTGCAGGATACAAAATCAACCTGCAAAAATCAATAGCATTTCAATCCTCCAACAATGAACTAGTGGGAAAAAAAGTCAAGAAAGCAAGCCAATTTGCAATAGCCACCAAAAAAAGAAAATACCTAGGAATAAATTTAACCAAGGAAGTGAAAGATCTATACAACAGAACTACAAATCACCACTGAAAGAAATTAAAGAGCACACAAAAAGATGGAAAGACATTCCATGCTCATGGATTGGAAGAATTAACATTGTAAAAATGTCCATGCCACCTAAAGCAATCTACAGAATCAGTGCAATCCCCATCAAAATACCAATGACATTCTTCAAAGAAATAGAAAAAACAATCCTAACATTTATGTGGAACAACAAAAGACCCCAAATAGCCAAAACAATCCTGAGCAAAATAAATAAATAAATCGGAGGTATTATACTACCTCACTTCAAATTATACTACAAAACTATAGTAACCAAAACAGCATGGCACTGGCATAAAAACAGACTCATGGAACAGACTACAGAACCCAGAAATCAATCCATGTACTTACAGCTAACTGATCTTCAACAAAGGCACCAAGAGCATATGTTAGGGAAAAGACTGCCTCTTCAATAAATGGTGCTGGGAAAACTGGACATCCATATGTAGAAGAATGAAACTAGACCCATACCTCTCACCATATACCAATATCAACTCAAAATGGATTAAAGACTTAAATATAAGACCTGAAGCTATAAAACTCCTAAAAGAAAACATAGTGGAAACACTTCAGGATGTAAGACTGGGCAAAGACTTTATGAACAAGAACTCAAAAACACAGGCAACAAAAGAAAAAATAAACAAATGAGATTATATTAAACTAAAAAGCTTCTGCCCAGAAAAGGAAACAATCAACAGAGTGAAAAGACACCTACAGAATAGGAGAAAATATTTGCAAACTATGCATCTGGCAAGGTATTAATATCCAGAATATACAAGGAACTCAGACAACTTAACAGTGACAAAACAAGTAACCCAATTAAAAAATGGGCAAAAGAGCTGAACAGACGTTTCTCAAAGTAAAATATACAAATGGCCAACAAATACATGAAAAAATGCTCAACATTACTAAGCATCAGGGAAATGCAAATCAAAACTACATTGAGATATCACCTCATCCCAGTTAGACTGGCTGTTATCAAAAAGACAGAAAATAACAAATGCTGGTGAGGATGCAGAGAAAGGTGAAACCTCCTACACTGTTGGTTGGACTATAAATTAGGCAGTCATTATGGAAAACAGTGTGGAGTTTTCTCAAACAACTACAGATAGAACTGCTATATGATCCAGCAGACTTACTGCGGGGTATCTACCCAAAGGAATGGAAATCATCATGTTGAAGGAATACCTGCACTCCCATGTTCTTCACAGCTCTGCTTACAATAGCCAAGAGATAGAACCAACCTAAATGTCCACTGACAGAGCACTGGATAAGGAAAATGTGGTATATATACACAATGGAATACTACTCAGTCATAAAAATGAATGAAATCCTGCCATTCACAATAACATGGATGAAGTTGAAGAAAATTATGATAAGTGAAATAAGCCAGGCACAGAAAGAGAAATACCACATGTCCTCCCTCATAAGCAGGAGCTAATAAATAAATAAGTAAATAAAAATTTTAAAAAGAAAGAAAGATACAATTACAATAATTTGTTGAACATTCAAAAGGAGAGAACACTGCTGAAGTTACCAGAAGTGGGTGTTAGGGGAGGTTTAGCAAGAAATTGATAAAGAGCCATAAAAAATGATTACATTGTGTAATGTTGAGTATAGTAATTAAATTGATTTGAGCATCACAATTGCACACAGGTATTGATATTCATTTAGTACCTCACAGATAGGTACAATTAATTATGTTTCAACAACAACAACAACAAAAATGTACATATATATACAATAGAAAACTATTCAGCCTTAAGAAGAAGGAAATCCTGTCATTTGCAACCACGTGAATGAACCTGGAGGACATTATGCTAAGTGAAATAAGGCAGGCACAGAAAGATGATCCCACTTATATGTGGACTCTAAAAAGGTTGAACTCATAGAAGCAGAGAATAGAATGATGGTTACCAGGGGCTGCGGTGGGGGGTCAGTGGGCTGTGAGGGGGAACATCAGGTGGGAAGATGTTGGTCAAAGGGTAGAAAATTTCAGTTAGACAGGAGGAATAAATTTTGGGGATCAATTGTACAGCATGGTGACTATAGTTAATAAAGAAATATATATTTCAAAATTGCTGAGAGTAGATTTCAAATGTTCACACTACAAAAATATAAAATATGAGGTGATGGATATGTTAATCAGCATGATTTAATCATTCCAAATGCATACATGTATCAAAATATCTCATTTTACGCCATATGTATATACAATTATTATTTGTCAATTAAAAAATAGTAAAAATATAAAATAAAAACTTTGTTGTTTCAAAATAGAGAGAGGGAAGAAAACCATGAAAATGGTGCCGATGGATTTTTTGATCACAAGGCTGGCTTCCATCCAGAAAAGGCTCTATGGTGGCCTAGGCTAGTTGAATTTTTTCAGTTAGCTTTGTCACTCTGCCTTAATTTCCAATAATTAGAGATTCTAATAACTTTATTTTAAGAACAGAAATACTTCTGAGAATCTTAAGATGTTACTAGCCACATACAAGTAACCACAAATTTTTTAAAAGCATTTTTCTCCTCACACGTAGCTGCAGATAGAAGGTCCTAGAGGATAATTCATTTTTGAAGAACAGAATACCTTAGGAAAGAATGCACCTAGTATTAAATAGTTATAGTACAGGACTCAGCACAAAATCAGGGTATCAAGTACCTGGGGGCTGAGAAAGCCTGGAGTTAGAAAGTAGGAGAGGCTTACAGGAAGTGGTGACAGGATGCTGAAGACCTTTCTCCACCTATTTTATAATGCTCTCTATGGCTGTCCCAGTGTTCATGGAAAGATTTATATCTCACTGCTTTCTGCACCAAATAGTTCCAAGATTCAGAATTCAAGATAATACTCTTAGTGAATGGTTTGGTTATATTTTGGTTTAAAGCTAGCCACTATTTTTGTTCTTGGAGCCCTGGTGTCATGAACTGTAATAGTTGTAGCTATTTTTGTTCTAGTAGGTATAGTAGAAATATTTTCTATGGAAAAATATAGAACTTAATATGTATCAGGTACTGTTCTAGTTATGGATATTCACTCATTTAAATATATGAAACAGGTACTGTTATTATCCCCATTTGCAGATGAGGAAACAGAAACAGGAAAGTTAAGTAACTTTCCAAGATCAAAGCCTTGATTTGAACCTAGACTCTCTAGATCCATAACAGGATTGAGATTTCTAAAGCTAAAATAAATTCCCCCTCAATCCACAGAAAAAGTTAATAATGTTAGAATTTTCTAGATTTTAAGTTTTCCTGTCTCAAATCTTTTTATCCAGAACCATGGATAACCAATGAATGAACAAGTGGTAAATTAATGATATAAATAAATTAATTGTACAAATCAGTTAATTTAATTAATGCTACAAATTAATGATACAAATATGCATCACTGCCTACTGCAGGTTTAGCCAAACAACCCACAATAAACTAAATTGTTACAATGAAGTTAAGTAATTTGTAGTCAAAAAGCTAGAATAGGCAAATTGCAAACCGTAAGCAACTCAAGACATACCTGGGTGATTAGGCATCCTTCCCTCAATTTATAGAAGCTCCAACCATCTGTAGATGTGTTCTGTGACAGGGATAGGCATTGTGTGGCAGTCAGACTTCTTACCATAATTTTGAATGAGAGTCATCTGCAAACTCTAGGAATGTACTAATTTTAATAATCCTAAATAATTTATTTAATAAGCTATGTTACTTATTCATGCACAGATATAAAACTAAAAAAGAAAAAAATAGCAAACAAAAGACTGAACTTGGACTTCCTCCATGCATCAGAACGGATGGAAGGACTGTGTTTTGCCATCCTTTGCTGCTCACCTGGAAGCCCTCATGGTCCCTCTGTGGGCTGTGGGCCGTAGCTCGAGATACCCTGCTTTAAAGAAAGAATAACTTTATATACTTTATTGAACTCAGTCTGTTAAAGCAATGGAGCTGGAGCTTTCTCAGTGAAAGCACTGTATAACAGGTTTTTCTGTTTTCCTTTTTCATAAAGGAAATGATGTCTGGGATTTGCTTCAAAATAATCCTGTGGGAGGGAAGTTGGGAATGAATGGAGGAAAAGATGCGAGTGACGAAGAGTTGATCATTGTCAAAGCTGGGGGACATGGGGATTCATTATATGTTCTCTGTGCTTTTCTGTATCTTTGAAAATAAAAGTTAATAAAAACCTTCCTTGACTCCTCTCCTACATTCTCCATTTCTCTGCTTCATAGCAGAGCTTCTAGAAAGAACTCTGTACACCCAATTTCTATTTCCTCCTCCATTCTCTTCTCAGCCCCCTTCATTTGGCTGTCATCATCAGTGGTCCACTGAAAGGACCTATGTCAAGGTCACCACTAACCGCCATCTTGCCACGTGGGTGATTAATCCTCTCTTCTAATGTTACTTGACTTTCAGCAACATTTGATCTAATAGATCACTTTCTGTTTCTTGGAATATTTTCTTTTCTTGGCTGATGTCAACCCACACTTTCTTGTTTTTTCTGCACCTCACTGGTTCTTCCCTCTGACCTCTAGCTGTTGGAAAGCCTCCAATGCCTGATCCTTGAATTTCTGTCTCTCTGGGTTATCTCATTGGATCCTATTGCTTTAAATACCATCTGTTTGCTAACTTATGTCTTTAACACTGACTTCCAGACTTGAATGTCTGAAAGACATCTCAAATTTAATGTCTCCAAATCAGAACTCTTAATCTCACCCTGCTCTCTCCTTTAGACCTCACGTCCCTGTCATTCTCATCTCAGTAAATGACACCACTATACACCCAGCTGCTTGCGCCCAAACCTGAGCATCAACCTTGATTGCTCTTTCTGCCTCATATCCTACATCCAGTCTGTCGCTGTCGTTTACTGTTATATGTCCACTTCTAGCCAAATCCATCTACTCCTCTCACCTCCTTTGCCACCACCCTATTCCAAACCCTGACATCTATCACTGGACTTCCATATCACCTCCTACTCTGTCTCTCTGCTTCCATGCTTGCTTCTGCAGTCCATGGAGACACCAGCCAGAGTGGTCTCTTTAAACGTAAATGTCACTCCCCTACTTAAAATCCTCCAGTGGCTTCCCATTGCATTTAGAAGAAAACTGAACCTCCTTCCTGCTGCGACTCCTGCCTGCGTCTGTCCATTATCTCCTGCCACTCTCCCATGACTCACTACTGTTGGTTACACTGGCCCCTCCTGTTCTTCACATATGCCAGGCGGTGTCACTGACTGCTGCTGCTGCATTCACTGGGGTCACTGCTTCCACTGGGGGTCAGCCCCTCCTCTTACATACAAATGTTAGGAGGTGGGGAAAAGGAAAATGCTACTGTTGGAATATCTGCCATCAGATTTTGCTTTATGAAGGAAATAATCTCGGGGAAGACACTTTGATGAGTGTTTAAGGAAGAAAAGGAGGCCCCAAAGGCCTGATGCCGGCAGAACTGCTCTGCATGGGTCAAGGGCAAGCATTTATTGGTTGTTCAGAGAGTGAGCATGACACATGTGAGGACAAAAGACTGAAGGGCAGAGGAGAAACAGGGCATTGACTACGTGGCAGAAGACTCTGAGGATAACCATGATGCAGCTGTTCCTGTGGTCCCCAAGCTTTACTGTGATGTCTACTATGCTTGTGTATGCAGGCATGGAGTGGATTTCAGGGGCGAGCTTGGAGATGCAGACACATCACAGTCGCTGCAGTGCAGTGCGGAGACAACAGTCATGCCAACAAGGGATGGGGACCAAAGGAGGCCCCGAGAATATAATCTCACCAAAGTGTGGAGAAGGGCTTTGAGTTTCCAGAAGCTATGGAGTTTGTGGGAGTGTGAGCCAGTTTTTCCTCCATCTTGAAGGGCAGTGAGATCCCAGCTAACATCTGGGCTACGCCTTGGAGGTACCTGGCGTAACTTTGTCAATAGAATTTTAACACCACTGCAGTAGATAACTCAATTGCTGATATGGTATTTTGTGTGTGCTGGGTGTGTTTATATGTTTTTGATTCTATTAAACAATTCTTTATTGCACAATGAACATTATAACAATGCATAACTATGTACCAAAAGCAATACTAAAAATTGAGACAAAGGAATACATTCAGCCAAATGTGTCTTAAATGTCCTGCAGGCAGGCATGTGAATAGAAGACCAATAGGAGGCAGTTCCTGCCTTTAAGGAGCTTCCAGGATCGAATCCACAATCCCAGCACCCCATGAATTAGCAGTTTTTGTTTTTCCATTCCAGTAGCATCATTCAGGCTTTGGGTGATTTATTAAGAGAACTAGTTGGGCTTTTCTCAAGTTTAGAAACACTCTTTTTCCACATCATTTCAGCCTCAGTTGAAGCATCACCTCCCTGCTTAAGCTCCACCTGGGACTCTTCCTGGTAAAACTCAGTTGCTCCTCGTGATCCTATAGCTCTTTCTCAGTTTTAACACTTGACACATTATTTGTAATTGGTGGTATTTTTCTTTTTTTCTCAGGAGATTATACCTTTCTTGAAGGCAGGAAACTGTTTTGTCCGTGTTTTGTGGCTCCCTACCAATATTTTTTGGATGAATGTTATTGGGGACACAAGCAAAGGTATACTGGGAGCAGAAGTGTTTTTATTGTTTTCCTGGAATGAAGGCTAAGTGAAGAGTTATAGTGAGAAATATGATTGATAAAGTAACAATTGTAGCTATGTCTGTCACTGTTCTAAGCATTTTACATATATTAACTCATTCAATCCTTATAAAAACCCTATAGATAGCAATTATTATTGTCAGCCGCCCTGTCCCCATTGTATAGGTGAAAAAACTGAGACATAGAGATGTCAAGTGACTTGCTCAGAGTCACAGAGCCAGTAGGTGACAGAGTCAGATCTGAACTCAAACAGGCTTCAGAGCCCGGGCTCTAGACCATTATTCTTTCTCTTTTTTTTTTTTTTTCCTTTTTGTCTTTTTTCGTGACCGGCAACGGATCGCAACCCTCAGTGTCGCGCCCCTACCGGACCCGGATCGGCAACGGGATCGCAACCCTCGGTGTTGCACCCGCCCCTTGCTCAGCCAGTGAGCGGGAACCGGTCTGTATGTGGGATCCGAACCCTCGGCGGGAGCGTCGCCGCACTCCCAAGCGGCGCACTGTAGCAGTGCGCCACCGGGCCAGCCCCCCATTATTCTTTCTTTTTAAGGTTGGAAGAGACAGAGATCTCAGCTCCTGAACACCTGAAATCTGCCGTGTCACAGCTGTTACTATTATTGTACTATTACTACAGAGCCAAACTGAACCCTGTGGCTGACTCCTTTTGCAAGCATTTCCCCTCCAGATGTGCCCTTATTAGCTCTCTGACAGTGAGGACAGGTGAGTCCTAGGAAGGCAAGCCAGGACATACTAAAGAGTTTTTCTCTGAGGCCCAGGGCAACTCACTGGAGCCTGCAAACAGTCCTGCCACATCATTCCACACCTTGTGACCTGGCTTTCTAGCTATAGGAGCCCTGGGCCCTTTTACAGCTGTGTGGAAGGAAAAGGGACTCCGCAGGTCCAGAATTTTGAGGGGAGGGAGAGGAAGCGGAAGAAGGGAGGGGGCAGGGAGGGAGGGCATACATTTCTACCTGAGTGCATTTTGCTTTTCTTATATTAAAATTAGGGACGTGAATTATATTATTCTTTCTTAAATTGGGGTCTAAGAACCCACGGGATCCAAAAATTCTATGAGAACTAGGTATTTTTATTCAAATGGTTAATTACAAAATTAATATAACATTATTTTGGATCATCTTCTAAGAGGAATCCTGCCTCTTGATCTTAGTTTCTAAAGTTGTGTTCGTAACTGATGGGAGCAAGTTTCAGTCGCTTACAGCAACCACATTCAGACTTTTTGAAATACATCTTACACGCATACACATGTGAATATGAATGCAGCGAAAGCTTCCTGAAATATTGTTTGCCCTTTCTACATAGGAAGTTCCCTGTCGTTCCCCTTCCTTCCACACGCAGCCAGCTGTGACCCACTGTTGGACCACAGTCACCAGTTAGAAAGATCAGAGCATTTAACTGAGAGCATGTCCAGGCCTCTCTTTTCTTGTAGTGATATCTTCCATTGAAAGACATTTTACAGAATAAATCTTTAGTTTCTTAAGTTAGTTAATAAATTGCATCTTTGATTTGAGATCACGAGAACAAAGTAAAGATATGAAACAACGACCGACTGTTTTGTTCTGGGTGAATCAGAAATTACACACCAAGAAAAGGGCAAATCAGAGTCTCTTGGCTGTAGAAACAGAGGTTTTGCCAGTAGTTCAATAAACAATTGCATCAAAACAGCCTGTACCAAAGCAACCGATGTCATATTTATCTATGTTGTAAGCAGATGTAGTGCATGGATCCCGTCTTTGAATATGCCAGCTCACCACAATTCATTAGTGGAAAATGTGGTACCAAGTACACAATGATGGCTTTTTCGTTAAACTTAAACATTTTGTTGATTTTGCTATTCACTGCATTAGAGTTCTCCAGAGAAACAGAACCAGCAGGAGATAGATATAGATATGCAGATATAGATGAATAGATGCAGATGTATGAGGAGGCCTATCAGAGGAATTGGCTCACATGATTATGGAGGCCACATAATTGTCTGCAAGCTGGAGAGCCAAGAAAGCCAGTAGTGTAATTCATTGGTGGGGGAATTATGTAGGTCCCTGTTGGAATCCAAAGATCCCAGAAAAGTGCCGATGTCTGGGGGTAGGAGAAGATGGATGTCCCAGCTCAAGAAGGGACGGAGAATTCACCGTTCCTCACCTTTTTGCTCTGTTCAGGCCCTCTACAGATTGGATGGTGCCCACCCACATTGCTGAGGGCCAGCATCTTTTCTCAGTCCACTGATTCAAATGCTGATCTCTTCTGAAAACACCCTCCCAGACACATCCAGAAATAACATTATACCAGCTGTCTATGCTCCCATTAGCCCAGTCAAGTTGACACATTAAAATTAACCAACACATACATTATTAAAGTGACTGGGTTATTTATCCTGTACAATTCCACACATTCTGTATTTGGGCGACTGGATTCTTGTGGTGGTGTTTAATATGTTTTTCTGTTCCCTATATTTCCTGTAAGCTAGTAGTTGGACCTAGAGGACTGATTAGATTCAGGTTAAATACTTTAGGCAAGAATACTTAATAGGTGGTGCTGTATACTTCCAAATGTATCACATGAGGAAGAGCATAAATGTTGGCAGTCCCATTTGTAATGATTTTAAGACCGATCAGGGTTCAGACATTGTCAGCTTGATCCCTTCATTATAGAGTTCCCTCTCAATTTTTCATATAATGGTTTAATGTCCATTGATGATCACTGCCAAGTTCCAGTATTTTATGAAGGGGATGCAAAATGGTGGTTTTCTAATTCCTACGTTCCTTCTTCATTCATTAGCTGGCATTCATCTCTGAAGAACTTTCCCTCCTCAACTATTCAGTTACCCTGAGATGTAGTTCTTAGGCCTATTTAAAATCAGGGCTCTCTGAGCTGTATCTCACATCATTAGTTATCATGTCAGTGTGAAATCAGAGTAGAGCCAGATATCAGCGACACAGCAGAAAGGAGGATGGCTGGGCCAGGCCACTAAGCTGTGGAACCAATGGCCACCTGGCCGTGGCTGCTTCGTCCCCTCACTTGGAGAGTACAAGCATTTCAGCAAGCTGCAAGTGGTATAGGGTGGAGGGATATTTGATCATTCTGTGGGTAAATGTATTTTTGTGGGATTTCTGAAATGTTCTTCTTGGTCTACTAGACTCCTGAGAAGGTGGGAAAAATACCATCCAGACCTTTTCTCGGGGGCTCCATTTGTTTTCCTGTAATCTGCAGAACAAACCAAGATGCTTTTGTCAGCATATTCTCATCTCTTAGTTAAGTCCTTTTCGAAATCCTTTCAGCTCCCACCCTGCCGTCTTTTGGGAAGAACCGCCACTTCATGAAAAGTGTGTTGGGGGGTACATCATCTCAGTTACTGAGGGACTTCTTAGCATGAGTTCCTGATGCTCCGGGAAGTCCTCCAACAGCCAGCCTTTGCTCTGCTTAAGAGGTTTCTCTGGAGTAACAGAGATAGCAAGTCTAGGAGTAGGCTGGAACTCTCCACGGCATCAGCACTTGAGAGCAAGAAAGGAGAGGAGAGCAGAGCTGTGCCTCTGAAACGGTACCCTTTAGCCTCAAGTGCCAGCTTTGCTTCAGTGATAAAGTGCCATGCTTCAGGGCCATCAGTGGTAAATCATTTCCAGCTGCTCACCAACATTTGTTTCCTCCTCTTCCTGACATACAGCCGGACTACATTTCCCAGCTTTCCTTGCAATGAAGGGAAACTGAGCTCTAGTTAATGGAATATGAATAGAGAGATGTGCACCACTTCCAGGTCTAGCCCATGAAAACCTCCTGCACACTCTGTCCTTCATGTTCCTTTTCCCCCTGGGCTGGCTGGACAGCCTTGGAAATTGGCAGAGCCTCCATCCGTCTGGGTCCCTGCATGACCGCATGGACAAGGCCCACCCCTCCAACCTGTTCACCTGCCCAGTACTGTTTGTGAGCAAGAAAAGAAATATCGACTGCAGTTGAGCCTGCCTTAACCAATAACATTTCTCTCTTAAAGCCATTCCACATCTACCTTTTGACACAAACCATCTAAAACCCCGTAATTGCCCAGCCTTGCCAGTAAGCTGTTAGTAAATCTTAACCCAGGAGATCTGTCTCTCCTGGCATTCTGAGAAGCAAAAGTCCCAAATTACTTCCAGCTACAATGGAAAATAAAATAGAAACTCATCTGTGATAGGCAGAATAATGTCCCTACCCAAAGATGTCTACGTCTTAATCCCTGGAATCTGTAAATATATTACCTTACATGGCAAAAGGGACTTTGCAGATGTGATTAAGGATAACTGATCTTGAGATGGGGAGTGTCGAGCTGGGTCACAGACCCTTCAAACCCGTCCTGTGCAGACTGGGTCACAGACCCCTCGTATGCAGACTGGGTCACAGACCCCTCGTATGCAGACTGGGTCACAGACCCCTCATATGCAGGTCACAAGCTATGTAGTTGGAAAAAGATCCTGGGAGCCGTTGGCAAGGTTGACGCTATGCAGACTGGGTCACAGACCCCTCGTATGCAGACTGGGTCACAGACCCCTCATATGCAGACTGGGTCACAGACCCCTCATATGCAGGTCACAAGCTAGGTAGTTGGAAAAAGATCCTGGGAGCCGTTGGCAAGGTTGACATGCTTTATTCAGAGGCAAGCTCAGCCCCCAGTGGATAAGAGCCATTGTCTTTTATACTAGAGTCAGATAACCAAGGAAAACATGGGCATGAGTCAGCTAACCAAGGAACACCTGGGCACACATGCGCAGTTAATGTATTTACATCAGATAGGCTGAGTCATGCTCAGCCGGATATGAGGTGAGGGAGCCTGATCAATCTGTCTCTACTTTCCTCACAGGGATTGTCTAGATCGGTCCAATGTAATCACACGAAAAAATTGGAGAAGGGAGGCAGAAGAGTGGGTCAGAGAAATGTGACATGAGGATTTGACCCTCTGATGCTGTCTTTGAAGATGAAGGAAGGGGCCGGGAGCCAAGGAATACAGGCAGTCTCTAGAAGCTGGAAAGACAAGGCAATGGAATCTCCCCAGAGCCTTCAAAAAGGAAAAGCTGTGAGACCCATGTCAGGCTTCTGGCCTACAGAACTATAAGATAATAAATTTATACTGTTTGAAGTCATTACGTTTGTGGTCATTTGTTATGGCAATGATGGAAAACTAATACACTGTCTAACACAAAGCACTAAAATTAAAAAATAGATATATCTGTATAGTAGGCACATTTAAAGGCACTTAATGCCTAGTATTTATCTCTGGAAACTTGGGTGCTTAATTAATGCATGAGAAGAGTGATGTCAATGAGAGTGTTCCTCAGTAGATGAAATTTATGCAGGCCACTGCAGTGATGCCAGACAATCAAGAGACAATGCAAACATTTAGTCAGATTAGAGATATCTGGATGCTGGAATTATATAGCTGGCTATGGATCAGCTACATCTGAGGGGAACTTTTTAGTTTTCATCTGGATGCCCTAGCAAGTGTTGACACATCCAGACTATGTGAGATTTGGGTCCTCAAAGAACCAAAGAACCAAAGAAGTCCTCAGGCCTTAGGAGAACAATGACACGTAGCCCTGGGCGTCTGCTGGGGTCACTGTGCACTCATCAGGATGAGAGGCTGAATGCTGTGGTCAGGCCCTTGGGCAAGCCACACAGCTGTTTCCTTCTAAATCACCACCTCCTCTGCTGTTGAAATGTGGCAAGCTGCTTCATCTCTCAGTTAGGGTGTCATCCTTCCAATTTACACAAAGCAAAACAGTTGGAAAATAAAACCTCATGGCTGGGGGGCGGGCAGGGAGGCGAGGAATGGGAGGAAGAGAGGACGTAAAAACATAATTAGGAACCAGAAGCTGAATGAAAGGCTTGTAGATTCAGATCTCATCTGAGATCACCCATGGACCTAGTGTTTGACCTTGCATTAACTTTCCTGATCCTCGACTTCTCAGAACTCTAAAAGGTGATTAATAACACCTGCTGCACAAAGGTGGCACAAACTAAGAAGTGGTAGTTAAGGACGATGAGTAAGCCAACTAGGACAGCTACCACTTTAAAGATTTCTCAGAATACATAAGAGTTTCTTTTGTCTTAAGGACTGTGGTGAGTTCAGTAAGTCATTTCAGAGTTGGGCACCACTTATCTTTGTGTACTGAATATTCTTAAAGCTATAGTAATTTCCTTGCTGTAGTTTTAATGCAACTCAAGATAAATCATGTCGTCTTTGTGTAGTCTTTCAAGTTTCTCTTACCATACGTGGGAATCCTGTAATATAGATTTCAGCCTTATGCTGAGGTCAATGGGGGTCCAAAAAATATTTCTAAGTCATTTTTTTCTTAATGTCTATGCGATGTAACTCTAAAGAAACAAGAAATGGAAAATCATTATAGAAATTACTTTTAAGGGAAGAGTATAGCCTAATTCATTTATTTTTTTAAAATTTAATGAATTATTTTAATGAATTTATATTATTAAAAAGATTTTATATTATTTTATAGTCAATTTTCCTTTTTCTTTTCCTGAGTTAGTCCTTGTAGGGAAAATATAGGAAAATAGTCAGGGCTTTCTTGAATGCTCAGAATCTTGCCGAGCATTTGATGTAAATATGCATGTGTGCCCAGGTGTTCCTTGGTTATTGTCTAATGTAATTGTGCATGTGCACCCAGGTGTCCTGGGTTATTGGACTTAAGTATAAAAGATGAGTGGCCCTGATCCACAGGTCCCCCCACCCTCGGGGGGGGCCGCAGGGAGGCTGCTACTGCTGCTGGAGGCTGTTGCTGAGGAAGCTGATGACAGAGCTCATGTCGTCTGCCAACAGCTCCCGGGATCTTTCCCAATTACCTAGCATGGACCTGCATATGAGGGGTCTATGACTCAGTCTACAGGTGAGGGGTCTGGTAACCCAGCCTGGCACGTGAGGGGTCTGTGACCCAGTCTGTACAATGGGTTTGAAGGGTCTCTGAGCCTGAGCCTGACAATTTCTTATATGAAATCAGGACACTGGAACTGTATCCTACTGCTTACTGCCACACCTTGTACCCTGGGTAGCAGCCTACTTCTTGGCCATGGAACAGTTTGTAGAAATGCCTTGTTGATGGTATACCCCTGTCAGAGGGAAAGGAGGAGGACATAGATTATCATAATGCTGTGTAGACCTCAGTTCCTTCAGAACTTACCCAGAGATGCTTGGCTGGGCAAAGTACAGCTCATCCTGAAGGATGCTGCGATTGTCAGGCCTGATAAAAGAAAGAACAATTTGTGTGTGAGTTGCTGTGTCCTTAGAAACTGGCAATGCTAACATGCTGGTAATGAGCTGATTAGGTATTTCAATATATTTTCTTGGCGAATTTTCCAGGTACACTGGAAAATGTCAATTACAATCAGACAGGTGTAGCTGGCCTTTTTAAAAAATAAAAGAGGTGGACTGACACATGATCATCGTTTGTCCTTTGATGTTTTGGAAGCTAACAGCATCTTCTACCCACTGAGCAAACCACTTCTGTTTCTCTTCTGCTCTTCCTGGGCAGATCAGTAGGCTTCAAACTTTTCTTTTGCTAGATACCCCCGAAATAATTTTTTTAAAAAACTGTGACTTCCTCATTGTTTTTAACTTGCCACCTAAATGTTTTCATCATTTTAAAAATAGGAGGCAAGAAACATTACACCTTTCATAAGTTAAAGCGAAGATTGAGTGTGTGGGTAATAAATAGTTCATAACATGGTTTGATAAAATGTTTTAATGACCTTACTGAATAACATGTTGCTATGGGTCAAATGTATCCCCAAGAAGTTCTTGTGTTGGAAATTTAATCCCCACTGTAACAGTGTTAAGAGGGTGGGAAATCCAATTATATTTGAAAGGTGGGGCCTTTGAGAGTTGATTGGATCGTGAGGACTGTGCCCTCGTGAATGAGTTAATCCATTCATGGAGTAATGAGTTACCATAGGCGTGGACTGGTAGCTTATAAGCAGCACATGAGAGAGCTTTTGCTTTTCTCACCATGTGATACCCTATGTTGCAATGGGACCCTGTAGACAGTTCCCACCTAGAAGAAGGCCCTCACCAGATGTGCCCCCTGGACCACGGACTTCCCAGCCTCCAAAACTGTAAGAAATAAATTTCACCTCTTTATAAATTACCCAGTTTCAGGTGTTCTGTTACAAGCAACAGAAACAGACTAATACCCATGTTAAACCTGAATGAAATCAATAAAAAACTTATATGTAGACTTTATCCAGCACATCTTGAAAAATATGGTGGTTCCAGAAAACATTAGTTACTTTAAAAATAATCTACATCACACATGTGTACTGCTTTGCTTGGAATTCAGAGCTTCCCAATATCGGCTGACTCCAATAGATTAGTTTGCAGGACAAGGAGGGACAGAAAACCCTGAGGCTACCACAAACCAATATTTTGAATCATTTAGGGCAGCACACCGTAGTCAGATTTGAGATATGTGAGTGGCATGACTTTCTTTTGTAGAGCTCTGTAAAGCTAGGGCTACGGCTCACAGACCCCTCAAACCCTTTGTACAGACTGGGTCACACACCCTTCACACACAGGTTTGCGAGCTAAGCAATAGGAAAAGGTCTTGGGAGCCGTGGGTAAAAAATTAATAGGCTTTATTCTGAAGTAGAAGCAGTCACCCTAGTGGCTTCCTTGAGTGTCTCAAGCAGCACCATGTATCAGAGCCGTTAGTCCTTTATACTTAATTCCATAAACCAGGACACCTGGGTGCACATGTGCAATTACATTAGACAATAGCCAAGGAACACCTGGACACATGTGCATATTTATATCAAATGGTTGGCAAGATTCTGAACATCTTAGAAGCCCTGACCATTTTCCTTCACTTTCCCAACAAACTCTCAGGCAGTTTTAGAAAAGAGTACTAATGGAAGTTGAAGACATAGAAACTCATTTTTGTAAAACTACACCTGCTTCTGTACCTTTGGAAAGTCCATTTGAATACTGCTGGAATCAATTGATCATGGACCTGATAAACACCTTGTAGTAGGAGGAATATGGAAGGGGCAAATAAGGCAGACTGAGGGGAAGAGAGGGATGCTCTGTTTACATGCCACAGGTCAGGTGTGTTGAGGTGCACTGAGGCTCATTCTGGGTGCAGGCAATTGCCTCCACCAGAAGATGTGGGGAGCTTCCCCCAAAGCAGCAGGCTCAGATTACTCAGGGCCTCAGCCCCCTCAATTTCTTCAGGCTACTAGATCACAAAACAGGTAACCAGCCCTGCAGCTTAGGCTCTGAGGCACTTATTCAGTATCTGCTATGTGCTAGACACAGTCCTAGGTACCAGAGATACTTTGGTAATCAAGACAAAGTTCTACATTTGTGAAGCTGGGGAGCAGGGAGGTAGAGAGACAGAGAAATAAATCTATGGAACACGTGAGGTAGAGATAAATGCTGTGATGAGAGTTACCTGAATGATATGCCTGGAATGGCTCCTCCAGCTTGGCTGGTCAGAAATGGCTTCCAGATAAAGTAGCATTTAAGGTGAGATACAAAGTCGTCCACATAAAAATCAATGAGTACATCTATCAATCAGCAAATATTTATTGGATGCCTGCTATGTGCTAGGCATTGTTTAGGTGTGTGGTTTACACTGGGAAACAGGCAAGGATCCTTGCCTGGGGATCTTGCATTCTAACTGGGGGGGGGGGGGG
>NW_007727209.1:282284-324621 GCF_000696425.1 Galeopterus variegatus
CAGGCAAGGATCCTTGCCTGGGGATCTTGCATTCTAACTGGGGGGGGGGGGGGCAGACACACAATAAGTATTATAAATAAGTTATATGGTATGTTAGAAGGTGGTAAGTGTTATGCAAGAAAGAAAAGGCACAGAGCAGGCTAACGGAAATAAGTAGCCTGGGGGCAGTGTATGATTTTAGTTATGCTGGCTGGGCTCGGCATCACAGAGCAGGTGTCCTGTGAGCAAAGACTTGAATGAGACGGGAACTAGCTGCTCAGAAGGGGCTGTGGAAGGGGGAGTGCTAGAGCAGCGGCCCTGAGCTGGAAACATGCTGACAGATGTGTGAAGAATGGCAAGAATGCACTAGAGCAGGGGGAGGGTTAGGACAGGAAGCTGGAGACATCACCAGATGTCAAATCATCTAGCCCTTGTAGGCCATTGGGAGGATTCTGCGTTTTCTCTCTGAGCAGAAGCGGGGAACCATTGCAGGGTTTTGAGCCAGAGAGTGACGTGGTTTGACTCAGTTTTCAACAGGATCACCCTGGATGCTGCATGGAAAACAGATGGCAAGTGAGAGCAGCGAGCCCTTTAGGAGGCAGAACATTCCAGGTGCAAGATAAGGGCCGTTTGCACCAGGTGCTCCAGTAATTGTCTCATTTTATTATCTCTTGAAATTATCCAGCTCCCCTTTATTCCAACACTGTATCCACCCAGTTTCTCAAGGAGGTCTGGGAGACTAGAAGGTGTTGTCAAGTGACAGTATTTTGCACTACTCTGCATTGTATCTTATCAGCCCAGCTCTTTGGGACTGTAGCTAATACACTTCCACTCCCTGATGAGCTCTGAGTGGACCAGTACCATCGAGTAGCTGAACACCACATAATGCTTCTCCAGGTGTTCTCTGAAAAACCCTACCTCAGACTGACCGTGTTCCTAGGAAGGTCTGGGAGGTAGACCGCACTCAGTAGCTCATTTCAAGCACAAAATCTTTGTGAAGTCTTCTTTTTATCTCCAACATTTTTGTGAATTTTGACTTTTATTCCATAATATATTCATATGTGTTTTAATATAAAAAATGTCTATTATTTAATATAATTGGCACTCCAGTAAAATACACCATGTGTATCCTGTTGCTGTGTATACACTTGTGCCCCAGGAGTGGTCCTGCCACCATATTAAGGAACATGGGTGTACTGGAAAAGTACTGGCTTGGGGGTGGAGATATTGGGGTTCTAGCCCCATCTTTGCCATAAATTAGCTGTGCGATCTTGGGTGAATCATTTCAACCTATTGGTCTTCGTTTTCTTTTATGTAAATTTTGGGGAGGTGAGTGGTCAGACTGGATAATTACGAAGTCCCTTCCTTCTGCCATCCTATAATGGCATAGAATCTTGAATGCCAGACCCGCGACTCCCAAGGGCCTGAGTGGTTGCACTGTGTAGACTATAAGGTTCAGTGCATACTAGTTGCTGCCTTTATCCTCATTGCTACCTTATAATCATAGTAAGGATTTTTTATTATCGAATGAATAGAGAATGAATGGGCATCTTGGCATATCTGGTTTACACATTATTCCTCTTTCCCTTTTCTATGTAGCTGGAAATATGAACTAAATCCACTGCCCTCCCTTGGTGGGTAAAGACATGGGCATAAGATTTCTATTAATTTAGCCTGTTTTTATATTCAACGGTCTCATCCCTTCCCCTCAACCTGCATCCTCCCTGATAGAAATCTAGCCACTAATATAAGTGTCGGCCATAGAAATATTCTCATATATAATTTTCTCAACCCAACAGCTCAAAAGTTATATAAACTTTTTCAAGAAATGACTATCAGCAAAGAGTTGTGCTTCTAGGTCTGTCTAAATTGCTATGTAAAGTATAACTTCTAAATTAACCAAATCACATTAACCATGAGAACAAGCATCACTCCTCTTCTTAAGCTTCTTAAGCTATTTCTCCAGGTTGTACCAAATCGTCCTTTCTCTTGAAGTAGGACATTCTATGCCCTGTTTGAAAGCTCTCATGACTAATGTAGCTGGAATTGCTGAGAGGAAAAAAGAGAGAAAGTACTGAAGTGCCTTAAGAATAGGGAATTTCACTAGGCCCCTTGCAGAATTCAGTATTGCTGATATGTGCATTATTACATGGTAAATATTACTTGCTGCCTTCCAGATGATGGAATGGTCTCCGTAACATGCCTTAAGATCATACTAAGTAAGTTGTCAGGACTGGGTCTCAAACCCCAACCTAACAGTGGGCGCAGGCTGGCCACCTCTACCCTATCACTGCCTGTCTTTCCTTTCCAACACGTACACTGTATGTTGTGATGATCAGTTAACTGAGGTACAAGTGTATTTGGATTTCTGCCAGGTTGAGAATGAGGAATGTCTCAGATCACACCTTGAAAGTACGATGCAGAACTCTCTGTCTAGAGCTAAAAATCTAGAAACATTTCTAAGTGACTAAGTTCCTTAGTTATCTTACAGATGTGAGTCTCTGATCTTTAGTTGTTTCTGGCATAAGGGGATGCCAGTGACTTTTTTCCTTAGCCTCCCATCTTAGGACAGCCAGCTGCTGGTGTTCTGGTTCTTTGAAAGAAGCCCTGAATTCAGAAAGCTGATGTTGGGGCTTTTGGTTGGTATCAGCATTCCTGAATATGCTTTTATGGAGTGATAATGCTAAGTTTAATGACAGCAGGCTGTCCTTGCCTACAGCTCGAGTTGTACTGAGGTGTGGCCTCCTCTAGCACCTGCCCTCTGCTAGATTCACAGTGCTTTGCAGCTCCTCCTGGAGCTATGGCAGAGGAGGAGGGAGAGGATGACTCTCTGATGCCTGGCTTTAGCCTCAGGACAGAGACATTGATACATCCAGCAAAGGTTGGCGACATACGCATGCAACATTGAAGCACCCAGCCCTGGCTGTGTGTTGGGTTTACTCAGGGATACAGTGTAGTGTAATATACCAGCTTTAAAGCCACACCAACCTGAGTTTTTCTTTTCTTCCTTGTTTTTTTTTTTTTTTAAAGATGACCGATAAGGGGATCTTAACCCTTGACTTGGTGTTGTCAGCACCACACTCTCCCAATTGAGCTAACCGGCCATCTCTATATAGGGATCCGAACCCATGGCCTTGGTGTTATCAGTACCACACTCTCCCAAGTGAGCCACAGACCGTCCCCTCCACCTGAATTTGAATACCAGCATTAGTCCTCACTATGCTCTGTGACTTTGGGCTAATTACTTAATCTCTTGTAATCTTAGTTTTGTCATCTGAGTAACAGGTGTAAAGTACAAACATTGAAGACCTGCTAAAAGATTTAGCAACGAGAAGCCAAAATGGGACAGCCACTTTGGGAGACAGTTTGGCAGTTTCTTACAAAAGTTGACATACTCTTACCCATTTGATCCAGCAACCCATCTCCTTGGTATTTACCCAAAGGAGTTGAAAACCTTTGTCCTCACAAAAACCTGCATGCAAATGTTTATAGCAGCTTTATTCATAATTGCCAAAACTTGAAAGCAACCAAGATGCTCTTTAGAAACTGAATGGATAAACTGTGGTACTTCTGTACAATGGACTGTTATTCAATGAAAGAAATGAGCTATCAAGCCATGAAAAGACACGGAGGAACATTAAATGCATATTGATAAGTAGATGAAGCCAGTCTGGAAATGACACACAGTATGATTCCAACTATATAACATTCTGGAACAGGCACAATGAGAGAGAGAGTAAAAAGATCAGTGGTTGCCCAAGGGATCAGGGGGAGGAGGTGAGGGATGAAGAGGTGAAGCGCAAGGGATTTTTAGGAAAATGAAACTGTTCCGTGTGATGCTGTATTGACAGACATATGACATTGTGCATTCGTCCAACCCTGTAGAATGTACAACACAAAGAACGAACCCTAATGTAAACTATGCACTTTAGGAAATCAGTGAATAAATAAGTTTTCTGAAATGATTAAATAAAATGATGTACATAGACTACCTAACCTAGTAACTGGCACATGCTAGGCTCTAACAAATAATGGGTATTATTTTAAATTTTTACTCTAAGTTCCAGTAATGTCATTTAGACATAGTTTCTGTTTGAGTTAGAAGCATCAATTTGAATTAAAAGCGGTACTGCTATTTAAAATCTAGCTGGTTACCAAATGAGAATTAGCTTTCCTTTCTAACCGTGGGTTGGTTCAGAGAAATGTAATAGTTTCCCCCCTGTTATCTTATGCAAAGTTAATCATAGTTTGCTTCCAAATCCAAGGAAAGCAAACTCTGGCTCAGGCATGAGTTTTATTTTAGTCACCATGATCTACAGTTGGTGTAAAATTTGAATCTGGATGTGGTTAGTTATAATACAATTGCAATCTACTGCATGTTGAGTTGATTTTTGTCATACCCTGTATTGTTATGTAAAATGCCAACATTAATCAAGAATTGCTCCAAAACAGTATCCTTACTTGTCCCATGTGAAGTTTCTCCTCTTTTGTATCAGCTTTTTGTATGATTCAAATTAGTGTGGGAAGAAAAAACAATGAATATAAATTTAAGTGGCACATGTTAAATTGTAAAAGAATTACAGCACAAAGCATTAAAACAGTGCATAGAAAACTTAGCCAACATCTAATAGAGTGGAAGGGATCATGTAATTAAATAAGAACTAACACCTGTTTTGTAATTGGAACTTGTGTGTGTCAGAGTCCCTTTCCTTTTTCTCAGTGGATGCAAAGAATCTAGTCATGCAAAAACTTCCAAAGTGTTCAAATCCAACAAAACTTGAATCCAGTGTGACAATGAGGAAGTTGTCAAGACCATGCAATAAATAGTCTTTGGGCTTTTACAAAGCATTCATAACGAAATGTTACATTTATGTCCTTATTTTCCACCTTCTTGCTAGGCAGTGTTTCTTGCTCACTTCAGAGACACAGAATTTACAAGTCATCAGGGAAAATTGGGACAGAAACTTCCTCACTCTTTCCACAGTCTTGTCTTTTTCCTTTGCCTGTCTGTGCCTGTACACTTTTTCTCACAGTCACATTACACATGCCTGTCGGAGAAATCTTAATGCCCGGTTTAGTTTGTTTCTTCTGTCCCACCTCTGTTGCTATTTTAAGTTGAGTTCTCTGGCTCATGTACTGGGGTGTCTGTGACAGCTTATCTCAAAGCCAAGGGGTCTCGGTGATCCAAGTGCCAGCAACAAGGGCATGACACGGGCTTGACTTGGGTTCTGTAGACATTAAGGAACCACTGGCTTGAGGAAAGGTATTGGAGCTGAGCTGGGAAAGGGGCCGCATGAGCTTGGAGCTTCCCAGGCACGAGGAAGAATATATGTTGGGGGAGGGGAGGTGTTTCTCGGAAGTCTGAGAACAGATTGGAATCCAGGGTAAGCCAGACCCACCCTTTCCACCAGCTGCTGAGAGTGTCACAGAGCAGGAATTGACGTGGAGGCAGAGAATATTGCTCCCAGACCAGACCGAAAGCCCAAATTGAGGGGTGTAGGCAGTGAAGGGCAAGCAAGGGCAGTAGAGCTGGTTGTCACAGACTGGTGGCCATGAGAGGCTTCTCAGCTGCCTGCCGGTTCTCTGCTGGGACAATGCCAGCCACAAAGTACAAAGTATGCTTTGGTGCTGGCGGCAGACATATTGTTTTCCCATAACTACTGTCATTCAAACAGGATCGAGTTTCTTGGCATGGGCAGATTGTTCCCACTTAGACTTAGTGTGTAGACTTCCACATTCTGTCTGCTGGGGGGCAAGGCAAAGCGAATCCTCTGAGGCAGGGGATGAATTTCCCATTCTGAAATAAGCAGTTTGGCAGGGGGGATGGAGAGCAGCCGACTTCACCTTCTGTTCGTGTGGGTTTTGAATGAAATGAGTAGAGCCCACTTTTCCCCCTAAGTATACAAGGTTCAAGTGGGATTACCCAGTGGGAATCCAGCCCGACTATAATTTAACTTGTTGGAGGGATCTAAATATTTATTCTGTCCCCATCACGAATCCTATGTAAGCAGCAAAGGCGAGGCTCTAAGAGTAAACACTGCAGTTGGAATCAGAAATGTTGCAACCAGTACAACGTCTTCTGTGACGTCCTAGAAACTTTTGAGTACGCCAGAGGAAGCAAGCCTGAAAGCATGGAGCTGGCAGCCGGGAGGCCCGGGTGCTCCAGCCCAGTCTGCCGTGAACTCTCTGAGCCTCGGGGCCTCTCTTGTCAAATAAGGCCACAGTTAGGCATCTCAGAAGAGAGTGACAAATCACCAGTGATGCATGAAATCAGTCATGTAAGTGGTGAGACCCAAGTGACAGCGTATATATACAACGTTTTCTTCTAAATGGAAAATAAAAACATACCATTACTGTATCTAATATCTGTGCCCCTAATTTTATTCAAATTATTCAAAAGGTTTTGCCTCTCAGGGATTCTCTGTAGAGGTTGGAGTCACCGCTTTGGGTGATGTTAGCAATCCGTGAGGGTCGTTGTTAGATGTCACAATGATTGGGGGTGGGGTGCTAGTGACACTTGATGGGCAGGGACAGAGCTGCAGAACAATGTTCTGGACAATGTTCATGCACAGCCTGCATGACTTTCATATGTCCTGCCAGATATTCAGAGCATGCAACTTTGTTTTATATATAAACATAGCATTTTTTCCATGTTTGGAAATTCACACTTAATTTTCCAGGAATGTGTATAAATAGAGGTAAGATTTACATACATTGTTTTGCTCAGAACTTTACTGAGCATTATCTTTTCAGAAAAATCAAATCATCGCAAACACTAATGATGTCTGAGTTATCACAACAACACACCCATATCTTGTCTGTATTGTTGCCATCACATTCGTGGCTATTCTGCAGGTGCATGAATCTGAGGCTTCATTGTCTTGTAGAGTGGTTATGCAGAGTCTTTACATATTGAAATACATAATATTTTGTATGTTATTTTCATTTTCCCTTTGTATTACAGTTTTCACATTATATTAACTTAAAATATGTGTATAGATGGGTTATATTATCTATGGATTTTATATGAGATTAGTAAATAAAGTACTACAAAATGTTTGTTATAGAAGGTTTATTGTATCTATCTGGGTTGAAAAACCACTGGGCCAAAGATTCCGAAGTTCCCTTTCGGTTATTAAATTCTGTGAACCTGTGAGAGTATTTAGTCCAATGCTTTCATTTTTGCAGGGGAGTAGATGAAGCCCATCAGGTCTCTCCTGCATTGCATTGCATTGCATTCAACAGATGTTTACTGTCTCCTAGGGGTGTGGGTACACATCTGGGTGCTATAAATGAACATTTTTTAATGATGAAAATATGATCCTTGTCTTCAAGGAGCTTCAGTCTTGCAGCCAAAATGAGGTATATTCCAAGAAATAAAGTAAAATAAAAAATAGAAGGTCCCATAGCTGGTTAGTAGCTCAGCTATATCTAGAATCATCCAGAGCTCTCTGAGGACTGGTTCACTTTCTATGCCTGCTGCTGCAGGGTCGTGAGGGAGGAGCCTGGCATCCTGAGGTCAGAAATGTTTTTGGCTGTGATCACTGGGAGGGGGATTGATACCCCCAACCAAAAGGACATGATTTGAATTTACTCTCTCCTTTCTCTTCAGGGTAAAAGAGGCCCAGGAATAGTTCATTAGCTCCCCTCTGGCATCGCCACTCATTCATGTGAAGAGTAAGAGTTGGGCACCAGGATGGCAGTGGTCAGTGGTCAGAAAGAGCACAGAAAGCTGATTCCAGAACAGGGCTGTCTAATAGAAATATCATGCAAGCCACAAATGTGAGCCATGCATGTAATTTTAGATTTGCTGGTAGATAACATTTAAAAAAGTAAAAAGAACATGTAAAGTTAATTTGAATGATATATTTTATTTGACCCAATAGATCCAAAGCATTATCATTTCAACAAGAAAGGAATAGAAAACACTTATTAATGAGGTATTTTACAATTTTTTCATACTAAAGTTTCAAAATCTGGTGTGTACTTCACACTGACGGCACACTCCAGTTCCTACCCAGCTCATGTCGAGTGCCCAGTAGCCACGTGTGTCTAGGGGCTACCACATCGGACAGTGCAGCTCTAGTGCATTGTCCTTAAGCCTTTTCTCTCCCTCACCTGTTCAGCTCACCTGTCCAGGCACTCCCATGAATAACTACTCCCATTACGTGCAGTGATTCCGTTTGGGGGACACCCCCATCCCTGCAAGATGACAGTGAATGGGAATGGAGGAACAGCAGGAGACAGCATCACCCACCGCCTGCACTAGTGTCAAGAGCTTTACACGCACGGGGGGTTCAGCTAAGACTGACTCGCAAGGTCATCTAGTGTAGTACGGTTCCAGCCTCAGAAGGGAGGACTAAGGATCTGGAATGAGAGGTCTGGGTTTGGAGAAGTGGCTGCGTGCCAGGAATTAGCGGGCTTAGTGCTGTAGAACTTTACTACAGAATTTTACAAATGTACTGTTTCTAAAGTAATTCATTTTTTCTTTTCATTGTATCTTAATCTTCTCATGTAGCTCATTTATGGTGTGCAGATGCAAAGGGTGTTAGACCAGATGGTTGTCTAAGTCCCTCCTGTCCATGTCACTGTCTCTTAACTTGGAAGGAGATCCATCAGAGACTCAGACCTGTTCTTCTAGGGACTGCAACTTCTGGCTAGGTCTCCTTCCTCAGGGCTCTGGAGTAGGATTTGAAGTGTGTTTTTAAAATGCCCAAGAGCTAGGGCCGGCCCGTGGCTCACTCGGTAGAGTGTGGTGCTGACAACACCAGGCCAAGGGTTGAGATCCCCTTACCGGTCATCTTTTAAAAAAATTTAAAAAAATAAAATGCCCAAGAGCTACGTGTGGCCATGTGTGTGTGTGTGTGTGTGTGTGTGTGTGGTATGAGTGTGACTGTGTGTTTGTGGGTATGTGTGTGTGTGATGTGCAGGTGAGGACAGGGAATGTGGAGCTTGCCTAAGCAAAGGGCTTTAAATATATTGCCCTATTTAATCAGTAGAACAACTATTTGAGGTAGATGCTATAGAACAGGGACTTGTCGCTGCTGCTGCTGCTGCTGCTGCTGCTGCTGCTGCTGCTGCTGCTGCTGCTGCTGCTGCATCAGCCTTCCATAGGAAGAAAAGCTGTTTCCCACAACTAGAAGGAGGTGCTGGTCACTGCCTTGCCAGAATCCCCCTCTCCAGGGTCTGGTCCTCAGCTTCACAGACCAAGGGATCCCCTGACCCAGAGCGGAGCAGGTTGGGACAGGGGATAGAAGAAACTGATTCATAAATCAGAATATCTGTTCATTAATGTGTTGAGAGAAAAATTCCTCCTAAGAGGACACAAATATTCATGTTTGCAGGTCAGCATATTCTTCACCCTGCAGAAGACCTTGTGTGAGGATCCAGACTGTTACCAGAAGGTTGTTCAATGCACCTGGAATCAGAACTAGGGGAGTTAGATTATTGTTGAAAAATCAAGTATTTACATTTAAAGAGGACATGACACAAAAGGGCACCTAGTTGAAAAAGCCAGCCTCCCTTCTACACCTCCCCACCCCTTACTCCCCTCCCCCAGGGGAACCCTGATTACCAGTTTCTTCTACCAGTTAGACTGCCCGAGGCCTCTGTTTCCTGAGTAGGGATGTAACTGCCTGAGGGCCAAGTGACCTGTGTCTTCTGGTTAGGCTCCCTTCCTAGTGGGGAGAAAGGTAAGCAGTGGGAGTGACAGGCCACTTGGGAGGAGAGGCATGCAGGGAGTTGCTGAGTTAGGAAGATCTGAGCTCTCCAGAGGAGAGGGGGCGGGTGCTGGGGTGAGCTGGGAACGGCCCCCTGGTGAGGAGCAGACAGTGGGGACTCTCTGAGCCCTCCCAGCCCCTGGGGAACAAGACAGGAGGGAAAAGCATGGGGTGAGAGATGAAGGGGGGCTGTGCCCCTCAAAATACCCTAAAGAGCAGGACCAAAGCCATTGCAAGAGGTGGCCTGGCCCCCAAGCAGCCGTGCCATAGCACAGCGTCAGTCACATCATTTGGTGCAGCCAGGGAAGGTGCCTTCCAGCCTCAGGGCTGTGATCTAGAGACAGTGCTGGCAAAGCTCTGCAGCAAGAAGGAACAATTAGCCAATTCATTATGTTGACATTTCTAGCCACAAGGCCAGTGTTTTACAAAATAAGGCCTTTTCCCTTAATGAGGGTTGTGACAGATAAAAGTATATTCCCAGCCGACTCAGGTTATCCACTAGGGCAGGGCTATTATCCCTACTTGGCCTGCCCTGTCCGTATATGAGGGCTTGCTCTGTGCGTGTGCTTTTGGCAGCTTTGTAAAGGATTCAGAAGGAATAAACACAGGGCCTGGTCCTGCCCCTCATGCAGAAGAGAAGACTCATTCATACGCACAGCTCAAGCCAGCAAACTTTGGTGTTCAAGAGCAGGAAAATAAAGCTAATGGGGGGAGAGGGACATCTAGAAACCAGTTCAGGCAGGAAAATACAGCTAATGAGGGGCTTAGAAGTCAGTTCAAGTGAGGAACAGGGGTATTGAGTGTGGGAGAGGAGGGACTAAAAGAAACCATTAACATCTCAGATGTTTGAAGAGGCAGCGAAGCTTGGCACATGGTGCTTCAAAGCTTGACTCAGTAGCCGGATTACCTGGGTTCAGATTCTGGTCAAGGCACTTATGACTTGCGTGATCTTGGGCAAGTTGTGTCACCTCTCTGTGCCTCAGTTTCCTCACTGAAGAAAGTGAGCATAATATGGTACCCATCTCACAGGGCTGTTGTGAGAATTGAGCGGGTAAATACTTAGGAACAATGCCCAGCAGGGTAAACACCATACATATAAGTAAATAAGCACTGAATATATAAGCATCTGTTACTGTGTGTAAGAAGGCAGGGAACAGGTATGGTGGCACCAGATAACCAAAGTAGAATCAGTGATGGAAGATCTACCTCAATGCATAGATTATCTTCTTTTAATATTAGAGTTAACCAACAGAGGACCTTGAAAATAATGAGCAAAGAAAACTCTAGAGTCCAAACGGATTTATTCTCCAACCCAGACCCGTGTGGGTTCTGCATGACTAGTCACCTCCTTGACATTTCAACTTTGATACCTCCCAGGCGTCTCACGCTTGCCATGTTCAGAACTTGACTCTGGATCTGTTTCTAACTTCCCCCCCTCCAGTCTTTTCCATTTCAGCACCAGTGATGGCCACCCAGCCACCCAGTCACTCCAGACAGAAACTTGACAGTTAGTCATTTCTGATGCCTCCCTCTGCCCTGCCCCCATATTTAATCAATCACCAACACATATCCATTCTACCTCTTTTATATCTTTAGGATCCATCTACTTTTCTCCACAACCACCACCTCCATCCTAGTTCAAGGAGTACTGTCATCTCTCCCTGGAGTAACTTTCTAAGTAGTCTTTCTGTTTTATCCCTACCCCAAGGCTAGAAAACCCATAGGGCGCTTTGGTGTAGAAGAAGTAGGCTCCCCTCTGAGAAGCTGCAGCCCTGAGCCAGGCCCTCATGCAGCCAGGGGTCGGATTTCACCACTCACTTGCCACTCAGCTGGCGCCCTTGTTCTTTATACACCTGCTTAACCATGTGCAGTGGCCCTGCTTTCCAGTTCATTCTTCAGACGGCCGTCAGAATGATTTTGCTAAAATGGCAATCGGATCATGCCACACTCTCTCCAATATCACCGCCACTCCTGGTCTCATGATTTCCTGTTGCCCTTTAGCTCCAAATCAAATCCCAGCTCTGTCCTGTCGTCTGCAGTCCCATACTGTGTCATTTCTGGCTTCATTATCAAATAGCCACTAATTAGATAAGAGATGTTTTTGTACAGATGTGCTCTGGGGTAGATCATAGAATGCTAGCTCTTAAAGAGAGTGCAGGGACACTGTGCCTAGTGCAGAGGTCACAGACTGAACGCCTTAGGGCTGCAGCCAGCCAGCATACATATTTTGTTTGGCTCACACAGCATTTTTCAAATTTTCTAATTAGTTGACACTATTTAAAACCAGGAGATTTCACCTAAACTTTAAATTTGTGGCTTCTCCTCAAAGATTAAAAGATGTGGAGATGCTGGGCCCTTCTGATCCCAGGGCAAGAGGTGTAATTTTCTAATTAGTTGACACTATTTAAAACCAGGAGATTTCACCTAAACTTTAAATTTGTGTCTTCTCCTCAAAGATTAAAAGATGTGGAGATGCTGGACCCTTCTGATCCCAGGGCAAGAGGTGGCAGCTGCTGAGTGGTAGCTGTTCCCCTTACATGGGGCATGTCTACTCTGGTTCTCCCCAGCCCCTGTTGATCCATGTCTTATACTCATTTATAGTCCCTGCCAGGCCCCAGGTGCTGAAGATGAGGCCAGAAAGGTGGCACATCAGTCTCCAGGTGGTGCACTGGTTCAGGAACCATCTCATGGCTCTGACTCCCAGCTCCCTGCCTCTCTGCTGAATCACAGCTGCCTCTCAGTTGAAGACTAAAAGGAAACACACCATGCAATCTGGTTAATTATTCTTCCTGCTGTGATTGCTAGCCAATGTGCCCGTTAGTTGTTTTGCTTATATCTGTGGCCACCTGAGAATTAGAACATATGGTCTAGAGGGCCAAGATGGTGTTCTAAGAATATCATCTACTCTGCATGAGACTGTAGCCCAAATAAGAAAGGTGAAGAAATAAGGAGGATTGAAAATGACAGGGAAAATAAAATGTGGACAGCTTTTTAGAGGGGCACACAGCCTCTTCATTGTGATGTTGCAGGAAGGTGGGGAGCCAGCTGGTTGCCACCTTTTCAGGGGTGTGGAAATCGTAACGTAGACAGCAATGAGTTGGTGCCAGGAAAAGGAGTGGAGGGCACACCTTTGGGCTCAGTGCCCCACGCCACACTGCCACTCCCTGGGAATTACTGTGTACTCATCGATCACTGCAGAAAGGGAAATCTGCAATTTATCTTGGTGAACAATTGCTTTCACCCATCAAGAGGGACTGGAATGAACCACAGCCTCAGAGCCTTGAGTCAGATGGAAAAACTCTCCCTGTGTTCTCTAGAGAAGGAGGCTATGGATGAGTGTAGCACAGAGTGACATAAATACTTGTCAAATTCTAGGGCTGTGTTTGCTTCACTTTTGTTCATAAAACCCAGCTGCATGGGGAAATTAGCCTTGACAGCTACCAGATCCTCCCAGATACTGCAGTCTTCTTTGTACCATAGTGAATCATTGCCAGGAAGCTGAGACAAGACTTCTCTGAGTCAATGAGTGGCTCTGGACCTCATCTTTGTGGCAGCCCTGGCCTCCTTCCTCATAGCTGTAAAGAGGCAGGCTGTTTGTGAGGAGCGATGGGACATGCTCCCCAGGAGAAGCCATGCGAGGGAGCTCAGTGTTACGTGCTTTCTTTCACCTTTTGGGTTTTGTTCCAATTGGATTTTTCTCTTGTTTGGTTTCTCACTGGTGTCCAGAAATGGTTAATGATATCTAATAGTACTTCCTTTATCTGTGTGCAAGTGTATCTAATAATTTCTGCATACGTTAACACTCTCTAATGATTAAGCCAATGTAATTAGAATATTATATCAGTAAGAGAAATATTTTCCTCTAGACAAAGATGTATCTCTTTCACATCTCTGAGTCATCGTTGCTCAGAAGTGGAAATCAGATTTATGATTTCATGAATCGTCATTTCCTTACAACAGAAGACTAATGAACATAATGACTTATGCAAATGAAATGTACCCATTTAAGAATAGGCTCACATTGTTGATTTCATTTCTAGAATCCCAGGGGCCTTTATCTGTCTCCCCACTGAAAGAATACATTGAAAGAGTCAGTGAGTGATGGACCAGTAACCAATAGCATCCCCTTTCGCTCCCTATCCTTAGACAAAAATAATTTTTAAAATTACTTCTACTAATAATGTATTTCCAGTAATTCGTTGGATCAACAAGGATAGAAAGCTTTGTTCTTTTTCTTTTTAATAATTCTCTGCCATCAAGTTCTTTCAGCCAAAGAATGTTCGTTCCTTACAATACCTCTTCAGTTCAGGCATCTACTTTATTTATTTGAAGTATGAATTCATTGCTGTTCTCATCTTTGTCTAACTTCGTCTTCTTAGAAGCGGGGTCTTTTTCCTTGCCTGCAGTCATGCAGAAGTGGAGATAATGAGGGTGTTGAGATTGCAGGGAGAGTCTACAAGGAGGCACTGGAGATGGGGTGTGGAGTGGGGAATAGGCAGAGGAGAAAGGAGGTTGCTGGAATGGCGAGGTCTGAAGAGACTGTGCTATAAGGAGCTCCCATCATAAAAAACCAGCTGCACAGGTCTGGCAAGTGATCAAATAGCAGAGAGTCTACCGTCAAAGCAGCTTGGGAGCAACTGTTCCCTGCAGTAAAAATGCTGAGTTGTGGAGAACACAGTGACCCAAACTGACAAAATAATGAAATAGATGGCTTTTCCCCAATGAATGGAAATTTGCTTTTTACCATGTTCCAAAATGCTGGCTCTGGTTTGGTGTGTGTTGTGTTTTTATTTGTAATACCCTGTGTTGATGTTTCCTGGACTCTCTCCCTTGAGTCTGGGAGTTTGGGTGCAGGCCCCACGGCAGTGTTACTCTCCCCTCCAAGCCCCTGTTAGGACACAGCCCCCGTCTCATTTTCAGTGTCTCAGCAGACTTTCAAACACTTCCAGTAATTGATTGTGCAAAACACAAAACCAAAAGCAGATGGGACATATGTAGATAGGCTGTTTTGTTTTTCATCCCTATAATTTCCTAGGTTTGATAGCACTTCAATTTTCTAACCATGAAAGCTGCTTCTATGCTCCTTGGGACACACACACACTTGCTGCCAGGAAGTAGGCTGAAAGAATACTATGTGGTGTTTTCTATTGTTGTTTTGTTTCTTTCTCTCTTTTTAAAAGAAGTACTTTCCTGCTGGAGAAGGAAATTCAAAAAAAATTCCTTTGAAGAGTATATTTGTCAGAGTTCAGATTACTTATGGAATTATTGTGTTAACACCAAAGAATACTTTAGAGTGACATATCATAGCTGAAGCTAAAATCTGGCTATCTGCTGAGTGGTATTCCTGAAGGCACTGACTCTAGGAAGTTATAGTATTCATTTACCACAATTTTAGATGCTGAGTGGTGTCTGCATCTCCTGCACAGGGAGTGGCTCTTCTGTGCACAGAATGTGATTGATCGACAGGAAGTGGAAGCTACCAATGGACCAAGTGAAGAATGCTGGGGAGAGGGGACAGTGAATGAGAGGTGTCTCTTTGGACCCACTGACTTTTTGTCGATTAAGTGTTCACATTATCTTTTCGGTCAGAAAGACATGACAGGCATCTGTTTACAAGGCACTTACTCTAAGTCGGTCATGAAAGTAACTTTTGGTTGTTTTCCTCTTTGGTGTTATTTGTTAAAGTGCACCTAACCCCCAAGCTGTTTGACCATGGCTGTTTTCCTCCATAGAATGAATTACGGAAGTGTCCTTCTCTGCAAGCATTCTCTTCCCATATCAGCTCCAGGCTCAACCGTTCAGCAGGTGTTTCTGGGTATCTGCACAGTTTGGGAATTATACTTGAACTAGCCTGAAACGACTGCCTAGTAATCCTCTTTCTCTCTCAAGGGATAGATCAATATTCATTAATCAGATAGAGACTTAGCAGAGCCCAGAGACTCATCTGGGAAAGCACAGACTCTGGAGCCAGACAGACCTCAGTTTGAAACCAGGCTCTGTGACTTATTAGTCTGAGTGATCTGGGGCAAGTCATTCAGCTTTGCCTATTATTAATGACCCCTTTATAAAAAGAAGATGATAATAATACCTATCTTGTGGTGATGGCCTTAAGAATAAAAGTATTTCCTTAGTCTACCCTTATCCTTGTTTTAAAATGATATGAGAAAGGAACACACGAATATCAGAATTCTCTGAAGCCAGAAAGGGCTGTGTTAGAAACTATTTCTAAGCTTGGAGCAGTCCATTTGTCATTTTAGCCGTACAGTGGAGAAGAAAACGACTTGTCTTGCTTTTCTTCTCTGTTCTCATCCAGTAGCTGGGAGGGAAAATGTAGGGCTGGCTGATCCTAGGTTGAGGAATACAATTAGGCCATGAGAACCTGTTTTGTGCAGCCCTTCATCAACCCCTTCTTGGTAAAAGAGGAGCCATCAGCACCAAGAAAGAGCAAACAAGGTGTCCAGTACGTCTCTTCTAATTTCCCAGACCCTCAATGCGAGGGACCCAACCCACAGAGGAGGGCAGGCATATCAGCCACAGGTCCCCTCTGGCTCCTCCTTTCATCTCCCAACTAGTTTTGTTTTTCCCATTAAGAGCACAGTTCCTTTTAAATGAACAAAAAGTGAGGCGAATACAGCCCTAGAATCTGACAAGTATTTATGTCTCTCTGTGCATTTATTTTCTGTTCTACCTATCCAGTGCATGAATGGAAGTGCTAAACTGTCTTCAGGAAAATCAGAAAGCCAGGAACTTATTAGCATGCTCAACACCTGCCTCAGTGAGGAACTTCTGAAGCCAG
Source organism: Galeopterus variegatus (assembly GCF_000696425.1). Classification (NCBI taxonomy): domain Eukaryota; kingdom Metazoa; phylum Chordata; class Mammalia; order Dermoptera; family Cynocephalidae; genus Galeopterus; species Galeopterus variegatus. Next base: position 298,779 of record NW_007727209.1, read on the forward strand.
AGATATTCTTTGTAACAGAGGTCCATCTGTTGCACAGATTTTTTAATTCAGATATTCTTCCTTCTCAAGCCAAGGCTGAGAGAGCAGCCAATTTTGTGGAAAGATCTCTTTAATAAGAAACGAATAAAACTATCAATGCTAAATAAAATAGACCACTGTGAAACTTGGGTTAAATCCCATAGGGAAGAGTATGTGAGATTAACTGCATTATATAACAAGACCGCCTTTAATAGCTGGCACGATTCTTTCTGTTGTTCCAAGAGGGCAGGCAGCCAAGGCTGGAGCCAAAGCACATGGTATTATTTTAAAGTGCTGCAGCCTCTGGAATTTTTCCTCTGAGAGATGTCAGGAATCAGAGTTGTACTGTGATTTATAGTTGTTTTAAATGTATAATACTTTTTACATTTTCAGAGCTATACCCTCTGTTTCCAGCAGCGCAGGGTTATGTTTCTGTTGCTTTGAAAGATAATTTTCAAATGGGAAGTTTTAAAACTATGCATAAAGGAGGTTTTACAATACTGGGTGTTTGAGTGATTTGAAAAGGACGAAAGGAATGAGGCTGTAAAGGCAGAACCCACAGAGCCTTTTTGTAATGACCTAACAGAGAGGTAGCTGGAGAGAAGTGACAACACCTTCACTCAGCAAATGTCACTGGGTCAGATGCTCCCTGTACCTCCAAGAGGTCACTGTCGGGAATGGTTGGCAAGCCGTGTGAAACTATCGTATTTTTAGATCAGAAATGGTAGAGAATTGCAGATAATGGTAGAGAATTTGTATGGCTCAACCCAATAATGGATGAAGAATACCCAGTGTTGAAGACTGTGCAGGGGCCAGCGTGCAGTGCTGTGGCAGGGTCTAGGGAAGAGGACCTAACACAGGGAAGTGGGGCCAGGGACAGGAAGGGGACAGCACAGCTGAGTGTTGTTTCTAAACAAGACAAACAAAACAGCTTTACTGAGCTATAATTGGCATGCAATGAACCATACATAGCCTTACTGAACAATTTGATAAGTTTTGACACACATATACACCCATGAAACCATCACCACAGTGAGAATAATGAACATACCTTTCACCCCAAAAGCTTTCCCATGCCCCTTTGGAATTCCTTCTTACTGTCACCTCCATCCCCAAGGCAGACACTTACCTGCCTTCTGTTATTCTACCTTAGTTTCATTTTGTAGCATTTCACGTAAGTGGAGTCCTATAGTATTCTTTTTTGTCTGGCTACTTTCACTCAGCATAACAGTGAGAATAATGAACATACCTTTCACCCCAAAAGCTTTCCCATGCCCCTTTGGAATTCCTTCTTACTGTCACCTCCATCCCCAAGGCAGACACTTACCTGCCTTCTGTCATTCTACCTTAGTTTCATTTTGTAGCATTTCACGTAAGTGGAGTCCTATAGTATTCTTTTTTGTCTGGCTACTTTCACTCAGCATAACTATTTTTAGATTCATCCATGTTGAAGTGTGTATCAGTATTTTGTTCCTCTTTACTGCAGAACAGTATTTCATTATACGGTTATACCTCAGTTTATCCATTCACCTGTGGATGGATAGTTGTGTCGCTGGCTGTTACTGATGAAGCTGCTGTGAACATTCATGTACTCGTGTAAGTCTTTGTGTGGACCGAAGCTTGCTTTTCCCTTCCACGCAGGGGTGGAACAGCTGGAACAGCTGGAATATCCTCATCCTTTGAATCCAGTTCCTCCATATCCTCACCAACATTGTGTATCAGTCTTCTTAATTTTAACAGTTTTTTGTTATTGTGGTAAGAACACTTAACGTGCCATCTACACGATACTGTTATTGTTAACTGTGGGCACAACGTGTTAGGGCAGGTCTCTAGAACTCACTCATCCTGCATAACTGAAACTGTGCCCATTGAAAAGCAACTCCCCGCTTCTCTCCTCCCCCCATCCCTGGAACCACTATTCTACTCTCTGTTCCTATGAGGCTGACTATTTTAGATACCTCGTACAAGTAGAATTGTGCAGTTTTCATCCCTCTGTGACTGGCAGCCATTCTCATATGAGTAGTGCATCGTGGTTTTAGTTTGCATTTCTCTAATGACTGATGTTGGACATCTTTTTATGTATATATTTGCCATTCATGTATCTTCTTAACCGAAATATCTGTTCAAATCTTTGCCCATTTTTAAAATTGGGTTTTTTATTAAGCTTTGAAAATTATTTGTATATATTGTATACAAAGTCCTTTATAATATGTAATATATATAATATGTATAACCTGCAAGTATTTTCTCTTAGTCTGTGGTTTGACTTTTCATTTTCTTAACAGTGTCTTTCAAAACACAAAATGTTATCAAAGGGTCCCTTTCTTCCTTCTCCCATCTCTCTTCTCTCTTGAAAACTTTCATTCCAGAGGGATCCTGCCCCTTACCCAGGGGGAGGAATGCTCCACGCAGAGAGGCCAAGAAGAGTGTGAGTAGACAGGCCTTGCTGGGTTTCCTCCCTTACTCTGTGACCACGAGAGCTCTACACGGCTGTCCACTCCCCATCGACCTCAGCATACAAATAGTTTTCCCTGGGTCTTCGGGTTCCTCTCTGAAGGCTCCATGTCATGGAACAGTTTGATTCAATAAATTTGTTATGCTTTGCTCTCATAAAAAAATAAAAACTAAAAAAAAGAAACAAAGAGCAGAAGTTTTAAATCTTGATGACACCCAGTGTATCAACTTGTTCTTTTATGTTTTTTTGGCTGCTGGCCAGTATGGGGAACTGAACCCATGACTTTGGGGACATAAGGCTGTGCTCCAGCGAGCTGAGCTAACTTGTCAGCCCTTGTTCTTTTGGCAAAATTTGTTCTTTTATGGATCATGCTTTTGGTGTCATTTCTGAGAAATCTTTGCCTAAGCTAAGGTTGCATATGTTTTGCTTGTGTTTTCTTCTAGGGGTTTTATAGTTTTAAGTTTTCCACTTGAGTCTATGATCCATTTTGAGTTAATTTTTGTATATGACCTGAGGTTTAGTTGGAGTTCTCTCTCTTTCGTCATTTCTGAGAAATCTTTGCCTAAGCTAAGGTTGCATATGTTTTGCTTGTGTTTTCTTCTGGGGGTTTTATAGTTTTAAGTTTTCCACTTGAGTCTATGATCCACTTTGAGTTAATTTTTGTATATGACCTGAGGTTTAGTTGGAGTTCTCTCTCTTTCGTGTGTGTGTGTGTGTGTGTGCATGCACACATATGGATAGCCAATTGTTTTAGCATCATTTGTTGAAAAGGTTATCTTTTCTCTACCGAATCGCCTTTGCTCCTTTGTCAAAAATCAGTTGTCCATATAGGTGTAGGTATATTCCTGGGCTTTAGTCTGTTCCGTTGATCTATTTGCCTGTCTTCTCACTAATACCCATTGTCTTAATTTCTGTAGCTTTAGCATTAGTCTTGACATCAGTAGTGTAATTCTTCCAACTTTGTTCTTTTTCAAAATTATTTTGGCTATTCTAGTTCTTCACATTTCTTTATTAATTTTAGAATCAGCTTGTCAGTTTCTACTTAAAAATATGCTGGTGTTTTGAAGAGGAGTCATTTTGATTAGGAGTGATTGGGCTTTCAGGGGGATATGTCCATGGGAGGAAACACATTTTTGTATCTGAAAAACTGGCATTTTGAGACCCATACAGCATTTAAAAAATTTTCCACAGCCTTTCTCCCAAGTTTATTGAAAACCCATCTGTGCAAAATGGTGTTATTTGATGCCAAAGGATACAAGGAAAAATAAAATGTTCTAATTCTGGTTGTTATTTCCTATGATTTCACCCTTTTTTTTTCATCTCCTGGAGAGAGGAAAGTAAAGAGTTATCTCAGGCAGCCTTTCACCCCTGGGAAAAGACCCACAGCTACGTGGGAAGGTTTGTGCTGCCTTGGGTAGGAAGGGTCCTTTTTGCTATCTCTCCTTCCCTTGGCTGTCTCAAGGCTTATCCACCAAGCATTAGATTATTATGCACTATGGGATTTTCTCTGATTATTTGGTACAAGAGGCACAAATCAAATCCCTATAGAGCCTGGAAGTTCCTGGACATGAGAAAGCAGCCTGGCAACTGGACTTTCACGTGCCTGGCGGGAGAGAGTGGATGTTGGGGGGTAACCAGCTTGAAGATGACTCTGGTGAGCTGACAACCAAAGCCACAAATCTGGAATTGTGTGAAACCTCCCAATTTTCAAAATGCTCTCTCTGTAGTTTTTTAAACTGCACAGGCCAAACGAAACACATCTGTGGGCCAAATTCAGTCCATCGGCTACCAGTATGCAGCCTCTGATGGATGAGCTCGTTAATTTGCTTTCAGGGTCTGCTCTTTTATCAGCTCCCTAGAGGATTTATTTCGACAGTTGCTTATTGAGCACTCGTGGTGTTCCAGAAAGGGCTCAGTGCCCTAGAAATTGATCAGGGGTCGGGGGGCACCTGCCCCTGGGTTCCAGGTGCTCAGTGCCCTGGAAATTGATCAGTGTGTGCGTGATATGTTGCTGCCCCTGGGCTCCAGGGGCTCTTGCTCCAATGTAGGGCTTAGGTGTGGCATCGGGAGGCATCCCAGTGCCACCACCTACTCTCTCCTAAATCTGCTCTTCCCCATGTCCCCACTGTCACTTATTTCAGGCCCTCCAAGAAGGGCACAGTTGATTATGCTTGGAAGAGTCCTAGAAGGCTTCTTGAGGAGATGACATGTGAGCTAATTATTGACATGGAGTAGAAATTAACTGGCCGAATGTGCACTAGAATAATGTTAGTCAAACTTCTAGTTGTTAGCGGAACATGAAATCAATTTAGTGGTTGCTAACCTGGAATAAAATAGGATAGCATGTAGTAAAAGTAAATATTTTTTGTTTTGTTGAACTTTTCTTTTAGTTTCTCATACACACTTACCTGCTCATGGTTCCAACACATACATTTTTAAAAAGGAATTTTTGGTTAAAAATATAGAAAAACGTAGTCTGGTAAAATTTATGTTTTTGAGAACGTTAACAAGGAGATTGAAGAATATTAATAATAAGCCTGTATTATTTCTGAGATCCTTTCATAAATATGACCCAAAATTGTTAACTTCAGCTGCTTACTTGCAACTCTAAGTAGGTACTGAATTCCTGCATCTGCAGATCACTCTGTTACTGACTGAACTCCATCAGTAATTAAGTGTGAGAGTAACCAAGTGACTTTAATTCCCTTGATTTTATTTCCTTCGTTGGTAAATAAGTGAATTGATCTNGTCATTTCTGAGAAATCTTTGCCTAAGCTAAGGTTGCATATGTTTTGCTTGTGTTTTCTTCTAGGGGTTTTATAGTTTTAAGTTTTCCACTTGAGTCTATGATCCATTTTGAGTTAATTTTTGTATATGACCTGAGGTTTAGTTGGAGTTCTCTCTCTTTCGTGTGTGTGTGTGTGTGCATGCACACATATGGATAGCCAATTGTTTTAGCATCATTTGTTGAAAAGGTTATCTTTTCTCTACCGAATCGCCTTTGCTCCTTTGTCAAAAATCAGTTGTCCATATAGGTGTAGGTATATTCCTGGGCTTTAGTCTGTTCCGTTGATCTATTTGCCTGTCTTCTCACTAATACCCATTGTCTTAATTTCTGTAGCTTTAGCATTAGTCTTGACATCAGTAGTGTAATTCTTCCAACTTTGTTCTTTTTCAAAATTATTTTGGCTATTCTAGTTCTTCACATTTCTTTATTAATTTTAGAATCAGCTTGTCAGTTTCTACTTAAAAATATGCTGGTGTTTTGAAGAGGAGTCATTTTGATTAGGAGTGATTGGGCTTTCAGGGGGATATGTCCATGGGAGGAAACACATTTTTGTATCTGAAAAACTGGCATTTTGAGACCCATACAGCATTTAAAAAATTTTCCACAGCCTTTCTCCCAAGTTTATTGAAAACCCATCTGTGCAAAATGGTGTTATTTGATGCCAAAGGATACAAGGAAAAATAAAATGTTCTAATTCTGGTTGTTATTTCCTATGATTTCACCCTTTTTTTTTCATCTCCTGGAGAGAGGAAAGTAAAGAGTTATCTCAGGCAGCCTTTCACCCCTGGGAAAAGACCCACAGCTACGTGGGAAGGTTTGTGCTGCCTTGGGTAGGAAGGGTCCTTTTTGCTATCTCTCCTTCCCTTGGCTGTCTCAAGGCTTATCCACCAAGCATTAGATTATTATGCACTATGGGATTTTCTCTGATTATTTGGTACAAGAGGCACAAATCAAATCCCTATAGAGCCTGGAAGTTCCTGGACATGAGAAAGCAGCCTGGCAACTGGACTTTCACGTGCCTGGCGGGAGAGAGTGGATGTTGGGGGGTAACCAGCTTGAAGATGACTCTGGTGAGCTGACAACCAAAGCCACAAATCTGGAATTGTGTGAAACCTCCCAATTTTCAAAATGCTCTCTCTGTAGTTTTTTAAACTGCACAGGCCAAACGAAACACATCTGTGGGCCAAATTCAGTCCATCGGCTACCAGTATGCAGCCTCTGATGGATGAGCTCGTTAATTTGCTTTCAGGGTCTGCTCTTTTATCAGCTCCCTAGAGGATTTATTTCGACAGTTGCTTATTGAGCACTCGTGGTGTTCCAGAAAGGGCTCAGTGCCCTAGAAATTGATCAGGGGTCGGGGGGCACCTGCCCCTGGGTTCCAGGTGCTCAGTGCCCTGGAAATTGATCAGTGTGTGCGTGATATGTTGCTGCCCCTGGGCTCCAGGGGCTCTTGCTCCAATGTAGGGCTTAGGTGTGGCATCGGGAGGCATCCCAGTGCCACCACCTACTCTCTCCTAAATCTGCTCTTCCCCATGTCCCCACTGTCACTTATTTCAGGCCCTCCAAGAAGGGCACAGTTGATTATGCTTGGAAGAGTCCTAGAAGGCTTCTTGAGGAGATGACATGTGAGCTAATTATTGACATGGAGTAGAAATTAACTGGCCGAATGTGCACTAGAATAATGTTAGTCAAACTTCTAGTTGTTAGCGGAACATGAAATCAATTTAGTGGTTGCTAACCTGGATTAAAATAGAATAAAATAGGATAGCATGTAGTAAAAGTAAATATTTTTTGTTTTGTTGAACTTTTCTTTTAGTTTTTCATACACACTTACCTGCTCATGGTTCCAACACATACATTTTTAAAAAGGAATTTTTGGTTAAAAATATAGAAAAACGTAGTCTGGTAAAATTTATGTTTTTGAGAACGTTAACAAGGAGATTGAAGAATATTAATAATAAGCCTGTATTATTTCTGAGATCCTTTCATAAATATGACCCAAAATTGTTAACTTCAGCTGCTTACTTGCAACTCTAAGTAGGTACTGAATTCCTGCATCTGCAGATCACTCTGTTACCGACTGAACTCCATCAGTAATTAATTGTGAGAGTAAGCAAGTGACTTTAATTCCCTTGATTTTATTTCCTTCGTTGGTAAATAAGTGAATTGATCTAGAAAAGTAGTGTTCAAGCCTAAGTTCCTAACAGAGGCAGTTAAGACAATCCCCAGACAATTTACATAAATAGCTAAATTTGCCCACTACTGTATCATTAACAGCTAAAAAGTGCCTGGCAACATAGTAGCCCTCAATTAATATTTGCTGAATTAATATAACTATATTCAGAGTGCCATTGCATTTTATATTAAATTAGTCATATGTGGATTACTTGGTGAAAATTATTACTGAAGTCTCACTTCAGGCACAAAATTCAAAATATTGCAAATCCTAGAAAATTAATAATTTATCGAGTCACAAAATTCCAAAGCCAAGGGGAATTCTCAACTATGGTTAGCTCTTGCTACATGGCAGTGCCTCCCGTGCTTGCCAGGTTAGTTTGGCATTATGTGATCTCTTAGGAACGTAGCCCCTGTGTTAAATGCAATTGCTCCATAAGTGTTTTAAACTAAACTTTTAAGATATTTCTTGGGAGCTGCTATCTACCAGACATTGTGCTAGGTCCTAGCTGGGAACATGAGAGACACAGCTCCTGTGTTCCTAGAATTCACAGTTCACCGCAGTACATGCCACATGCTTTCACACGGAGTTAACATGTGCTTGCAGGTTAACATCTTTGGACCTGCGTCCCTGTCCATATGATGTGCAGTCAAGTCATTGATTTGGAAGTGGTCTGTTTGACTAGTGTATATTCTGTGAGACTGTCATCTTCCTTTTTCCTGATTCCAAACGTATGTGTTAATGGAACTAAGGTTATTCTCAGGTTGTTTTTTTCCCTCTAGGGTCATATTGTGTTTGCAGTCAATTAAAACTTCTGAACCTTTCCTCCTGAACTGCATTCAAGCCAGGTTGAAAACATTCTATACGTTTATGATTGATTTTCTAAAAACTTGATAAGATTTCACTTTTTTTTTTTAACATCCAGGATCGCATTTATGCCAAAGCAAATTAAATCTTGTTAGTATTACTCTGTCAATCTATCAAAATTATTTTGATTTTCGATTATGTCAGTCACCGCGTCACTGTCCTTCCAGCTTTGGGAAGACAGCAAATTTAAAAGGCTGCCTTCTGTCTTCTCCTGAGGTTGCTGATAAGAAAGTTTCATTTTAAAGATTATTGTTGTGTCATAGCTTGGAGGGATTTTGCTTGGCAAATTTACATGACATTCATACGTTTTTATTTCTTTGGTCTTATCAGTAAGCCACTCCACCCAGCTGAACTCCATCAAAGAAATACGCTTTTGTTGCCTGAAGTCAACTGCCTTCTAAGTATTACTGATGATCTTACCCTTCCTCTAAGCAGGTTTAGGACTAATGAGGAAAACTTAAATTAATCAGAGTTGTTATTTTATAATTTATAAGATGCAATCGAAGCTTCTTAAACAACTCTCTCTTTACTCTTTCCTGCTCAGGAAACGGCAGCAAAGATAATATCAAGGGACCACAGGCCAGCTTGTTTTCTTCAGTTTGAATATCAGTTTAAATATTTATGTATTTGATCTTGAAGATTAAAAGAAAGTTACAAGTATTTTTTAATTGAAATATAATTGGTTATACATATTTATGGGACAGGTATTTTAAAACAATTCTGAAAATTTTGGAGAACAATCATCAGTGGGAAATTATGCGATTAAGGAGCTCATTTTTTTCTTAGAAAAGGGAAAAAACTCAAAACTTTATATCCACACAGTGTAACTTCTACATAGAGGAATCGTTAATGTCTTTTGCTAGTGTGCTGTGAAGAAGCAGTGTTGTCATTAATGCTGAGAATTTATATTAGTTATCTGTGTGTTATGGTGAACCAACAAGGCACTTTGGAATTCTGTCTCTCAAAAACTACACTCTGCTTTTAATTTCAAGAGATAGTTTTCAGTACATGTGATTTTTGTCATCTGCCAAAGATTTACGACTTAGTAATATTAGAAGCGGGGCTATGACTTTCATGGGCCAAAGTCACTTTTGCCTTTGTGGGCCCCTTTCTCCCGAAAATAATATTTAAAAATTACATTTTATGATTATGTTGATATAAAGATGAATATATTAATATTATATATTCAAACATTGTCTTTTGACCTAAAGTTCATTTTTTCTTCTGCTTGTAAAATAAATTAAAAATTTTTTATGAGTTCCAAAAAAGCATTGTGAGTCTTGGCACTGTCCCCGCTGTGCCGATAAGTTGGGCCTGATTAGAAGTTATTATTTTTTCCTCTTCATGTTTTTAAAATGTGCTTTTGTATTTTAACTTCCTTTTTTAAAAAAAAAAAAATAAGAGAAAAGCCAACTCTGTATCTATAAGAGCAGCTTTATTAAATTCAATAAGCAACTGCATATTTGGTTAAGAATGAGCTATATCGGCTCTGACCTATATCAACAACTATTCTGAATAAGATGCAAAAGATTTTTAAAAACCCGGTAAAACAGAAATATATGTCCTTTACATAACTGCTTCAAACCAACTACATGCACTGAAGCTTCTGTAGCTATTATGAGCTATCTAAGGCATAAGTGCTCCAATCAGCATTTACCCATTTTGTAGTTTCAAACAGTATATAATGATCATGAAATATCACATTTTCTCCTCCTCTAATCCCCCTTCCTTTCCTATAGCAGTGTAAAAACTTGTTTATCTCTTTTTTGGCACCCAGTGGTTTTAAAGCTTAAAGGTAGAAGGTCAGGGGTTATTTTTCATTCATTCGGATTCTCATGACTTTCCTATGTTATAAAAATGATACGTGCTCATTATAAGGAATTCAAAGAATGCAGAAAAGTAAAAAGAAAAAAATCATGTCCTGTCATTCAGAAATAAGCCTCATAAACGTTAAGTGAACGTAGTGTTGGACGTCTTTGTAAGCATGTTTGCAGATGAGAAGATGGATGGATCAATGGATGGACAGATGGGTGGATGGATGGATGGATGGACAGATATGCTTTCATGTAAGTGGGATTATATGATATATACTAATTTTTAAACTCAAAAACCATTACATTTAATTTTACTTGAATTTAACTGGAAAAAAGAAACTAAGTGAGAATTAAGCAATTACTGAACTTTGAATAAACATTTTTTCACAGTAAGAAATGTTATTTTTTCCTTCTAAGCTTGGGAAAAGAGGTGATGAAGAACTTGCTGGATTTGATTTTGTGTTTTTTTCCAATTAGAAATTTCTGTGGCAGATGTTGCTGTTCACCCAGTTCTCTTCTGGGATATAGGAGAATCATACTTCCTCACTCCCTTCAAGTTAGGTGTGACCTTGTGACTTGTTTTAGCCACAGAACATGAGCAGAAATGACCAGTGTCACTTACAGATGGATGCATTTCATTGCCAGGTCTCCAGTCTCTCACCTTTCTTCTCCTGTCTCATTGAGCATGGATGCCTGTGTTAATGCAGAGGGGCACCCGTGAGCACGTGGAGGGCATTGCCCTGAGGAGCCACAAGGCCTACCATGTGGAGTGTGAGCACAAGTGAGCTCTTGTTCTAAGTCACTGAGATTTAGGACTTGTTTCTACCCGTAGAGAACTTAGTCTATCCTGACTACTACCATTTCCATGTTAGCCGGTGCTGATTTCCTCCCTGCCACGATGAATGAGATCATACGCACTCTCGCTCTCCTTTCTTCCCTTCTAGATTTTGGTTAGTTACATTGTTATTTTCACACAGTCAAGGTATATACTATTTACATTCTATTCTCTAATATAGTTATGATTTCGATGAATTATATTATTATTTTCATATAATCGAAGTATATAACATTATGTTCTGCTCAGTTTTAAATTAGTTTTACATTTAAATGAATTCAGTGCCCAGTACTGATCTTTTCCCTATGACTTTCCTATTACTGATACCAAGGAGCAGATCCTGGGGTTTAGTGGAGACTGCCTGGCAGAAGAGCTTTCTGCCCCAGAGGGGAGGTACTTTATCATTTGCCTTGGTGAGAATTGCCACACATGGTGATATGAAAAGCAGACTGGCTTTCAGCAGTTTCATTACTGATTTTAAATTCTCTATAAATAGTACGTCCTTTATTGCCTGCCTCTGAAGCAAACCAATTTCCCCTACCCCCGTTGGTATTGCACTGCTAATAAAAACTGAATTTGTCACTGAGAACTTCAACGTAAAAAATGCTAAACAATTTATTTCAGGTCGAAGGAAAGTTATGAAATTTCTGAGATGCAAGTTAAATTGAAGAGCAAAGAAAATGTAAACATATGGGTAAATCTATTTTTTTTTTTTTTTTTTTTTTGCTGCTGGACGGTACAGGGATCTGAACCCTTGACTTTGGTGTTATAACACTGAGTTCTAACCAACTAGGCTAACCAGCCAGCTAGCTCATCAAGAATCTTGAAGGAGGGCTCATGAGTTGTGAAGTTTTGGTCTTTTTTCAGGTTCAAGAATATCTAATGATTACCTTTATATTTGAATATCATCTTGGCTAGGAATAATATTCATACACTGTACTATATTCCCCGTAGACTTTTTGAGGACTTAGTTCTTTATCTTTTGCATTTAAAGTGTTGTTGAAAAATTTGACTGGCTTTCCCCTCCTTGCTTTTATTTATTGAAGAATTATTTTTTGGAACTGGAAATTCAATTCTTTAACCAGAGTATGTCTCACAATTGATTGTTCCATATCCATTTTTTTCTAAAAACAGAATATGCTCTTTCAACTTAGAGGTTCTGTTGCTCACTTATTTTTTTTTTTTATTTATTTTTTTGTCCTTTTTGAGACTGGCCGCGCCACGCTCAGCCAGTGAGCGCTGTGAGCGCACTGGTCATCCCTATATAGGATCCCAACCCACGGCGGGAGCACTGCTGCACTCCCAGCGCCTCACTCTCCCGAGTGCGCCACGGGCTCGGCCCAACTCACTTATTTTAAGGATGTTTTCTTGTATTAGTTCTTTGAATGCTTTGGGCTGGGTTTTCTATTTCAGGAATGCCCATTATTAACCTTTTAATGGATTATATTTTTCTCTCCTTCGTATCTATCATTCTTTGTAAGTGCTTTTTATCTCTGATTAAAGCCTTTCTGGAATATAAATAATGTTGAATCATGTTAATTCCATTCCTTGATGTTTCTCATTTTTTACTAGTTTCATAATGATGCTATTTTAGTTCTTAATTTATCACGTTAGTGTGGCAAGCTTTCTTTTAAATCTCATTTTATTATTTGATTATCTCATTGTTAAGCTCAGTTTTACTATATTCTTGTTCCTATTATGTTCTTATTAAGTTGTTCTATGACACAAAATACTGTCTCTTATTTCTTGGAGATTGTGGGGTTTTGGTTTTGGCCAGTTTTCTTCTACATAATGTTACATTTTAAAAATCATTGTTACAACAGTATGTCACTCGACTGCCATGCTGTGCCATCCCATCTTGCTGGTGTTTGTGCAGCTGTGTCTAGACTGTGGTGCTCTGATCTACTGGAGTGATTTCTCCTTGACACTCTTCTGATCCCTGTGCATTGCTCCTCGAGGACCGGACATTTCCTTCCTGTCTACATTTCTACTGCTTATGGGCATGTGTAGGCAGGGGAGGGAGCTCAACCGAGTTGCACATGTGATCTACTGGAGTGATTTCTCCTTGACACTCTTCTGATCCCTGTGCATTGCTCCTCGAGGACTGGACATTTCCTTCCTGTCTACATTTCTACTGCTTATGGGCATGTGTAGGCAGGGGAGGGAGCTCAGCCGAGTTGCACATGAGTGGGACACGCTGTGACACCTGTGCTCTGCAGTCCGTGTTCACATTTCCGATCTCCCCATCTCTCTGTGTGGCAGTTATCATCTCCATTCTACTGAAGTCAGAAGCGAAAAAATGATAAGAAAACCCACTTCATTTGTTCCTTTTCAGATTTGGAGATAGTAAAGTGAATCCCTTCGAGTAGAGTTTTGTTGAATAATTGATACAGCTTCAGGGAGGTAGGAATTGGAAGGTGGTTCAGGCATCTTTTTGACATTACCTTTGCTCATTTCCTTAGATAATGAGGGGATAGAGGCTCTAGGATCAGGCCGCACTTTGCCATCTTTACCTAGAAGTCTCTCTTTTCAAATCAAACGTGGATGTGGGAGGGGAGAGTTCCTTGTGGCCCAGTTCAGTATAGAAAGGAGTAGCAGCCTACCTCTAACCTTGACAATATTTGACTGTTATGGAGTCACCCTCTATTTAATTTTCTATTCACTCACAGTGAATTATGCGGTGTAATTTCTTTGGCTTTTAAGTGCTAAGTAAACTAAAAGTAGGAGTACTTGGTAATGCGGTAACACTGTAGCTAGAGAGTAGAGAGCAGATCTAAATGATTATGTTGTAATTTTTTAAGTTCATTCATTTATCCAATAAATATGTAGTAAGTGCTTACTGTGTGCGAGGCTCTATTCTGGGTGTCTGGAATATATCAGGGAGTAAAATGGACAAAAAGCTGCCCCGCCTGCGAGGAGCTTCCATTCTAGCAGGCAGGAGTTGGGGGATAGGGTGGGGGGTGGAGAGCAGATAGCAACAATAAATAGAGCACATCTATAAAACACATCATACGTATGAAGTGTGGACAAGAGGAATCAGGGTGGCTGCACTGAGAAGTCACATTTTGGAGACAGTCAGTGGGCGAGGGCTCCCAGGCAAGGGAACAGCAATGCAAGGCTCTGTGCAAGGCTGGCAGGTGGGTCCAAGGAGCAGGACAAATGACAAGTTCATGGAGCTGTCAGGTCCCTGCGAGAGCAAGAGACAAATGAATGCCCACCAAGTTGTAACATGAACTTTTAAAGTTTTTTTACTGTTTTGAAAAAATTTATTGTATCAAATACTCATTTCACTGTACCCCCCCATGGAAGGATAAGTTTCCACATATGATCTTTAAAAAGCAGAAACAAATAAACAAAAATTATTACTAAAAACCCAAAAGCCTTGGTTCTTTCTTGGAAGATACGTAGGGGAAACTGACACAATAATAAATGATTACTTATTGATTTAGTGAGAAATCAAAAATCATAAGATCTGTGGAAAGTCACAAAATTACTTCTAAAAAAGGTAGTATTGTATGACATGTTATATCTAAATGAGGTCTTGGAAGTCATCTGGTTTTCCCTTTTACAAGTGAGAAAACAATCTGAGAGATGCTAAGTGACTTATCCTAAGCTATATGACTAGCTGGCAGATTCAAATTTAGACATTACCCAGGCCTGCTAATTCTTAGTCCAGAGCTGTGTCCACCCTACCTCCTGCCTTTTAATTCAGTGAGAACTCAATTTTGCTAACAGTTTTGTTATTGACCTTCCACAGGCTTGATAGTCAAATCAAGTTTTCCATTATAATAAGTAGAATTTATTTGTATTTTTAACATGGCCTTGTTCTTTGGAGTATGCTGTCACTTCATCATCCTGGAAATCGGTTTTAGAAAGAGCAAACAGTTGATTTCTCCACTCTCTGTGGGGATCAGATTGTTCTCTGTGATTATCTATCAGAACAAGGGGTTCTAAATAATTTTCTTTTCAAGGTGCTCTTTTTTCCTTACCAGGCAACTGGTCCTTCAGCAGAAGGGATTTTTCTGCAGAGCCATTGCACTCAGAGACCATGTTAACACACGAGTTCTGGGAGGTGACCAGTCAGGTTAGCTTTTCCAGCCTGGAACGAACACACACACACACACACACACACACACACACCAGGACTGCTGGGTTATAAGGAATATGTATATTTGTTAGCACAAGTAATGAAACTGCACAAACAACCTGATGCATGTCTCATATGGGTCTTTTTCACAATTTTTCTTGGGTTCATATGTATTACTAGGAAACAGATTGTGTAGTGCATTCAGTTTTACCCACGGTGCCAGCTTCCTGTCTAGAATGACTGCCCATCTTTGTCCCCATCACATCCCAGCCAAAACTTGGTTTTGTCTAGATTTCTGTGCTTTGGCGTTTCCAGTTTGGGTCACCTATTCGTACCTTTGTTCTTTTTCCGATGGAGGTCCTTACCTTTTCTGTTGGTTTTCAGGAGTACCTTATACAGTCTACACAGTATTTCCTTATTGGTTTTAGACATTTAACAAGGATCTTTTCCCATTCTGTTCTGTCATCTTGAATCATGGTCTCCTTTGCTGAGCAGAAATCTTTAATTTTGTTGTGAAAAAAATTCATCTTTCAGGGATTAATTTAAAAAAATCCTTTCCCACAAACGTTTATAGATACTCCTACATCATTTTCCACAAACCTTATGGTTTTACCTGTTATGTTTGGGCCTTCATCCACGTGGAATTCATCACTGTTTATGGTGTGATGTCAAAGACCAGTTTTCTTTCTCTATATATAATTAGCTAGTTTCCCCCAGTTTGGGGAAAGTCTCTCTTTTCCCCATTATGGAATTTTAATTGTCATTATAAGAATTGTCATATTTATGTGATAATAATGATTATCCCACCTAGCTCATGAATGACTCTCTTTATTCAGCTCTTGCTTTATGTCTTTTAATAAGGCTTAAAATTTTCCCCATAGAGGTCTTATGTGGTCTTCACTAATTTAATTCTTAGATCTTTTATACTTCTCATGGCTTATTTTTAAATTATATTTTATATTTGATTATAGCTAAAGTGTTAAAATGCTATTTTGTTGGGTTTTGTTTTAAATTGATCTTGTATCTGGTAATTTTGCTCAATCCTCTTATTCTAGTGGATTGTCTATGCTGGTCTTTTTCTACAAATTAGGTCCTATTGTCTGAAAATAGAGATAATTTTATCTCTTCCCTTTAAATGCTTATACCCAATTCCTTTTTCTTTATACCATTGGCCAGGACCTCCAATGCTGTATTACATGGTAATGGAGGTAGGGGGCATCCTTGTCTTGTTCCTATTCTTAAAGGGAATACATTTAGATATTCTACATTAAATCAAATGTTTATTAAAGGCTTTTACAATCTCTGCCAAGTTAAGAAAGTCCCTCATATTCTGAATTTTTAAATATTTTTTAAAAATCATAGATAGGTGTCAAACTTTATCAAATGCTTTTTGTAATTTTTAAGATAAGAATGACTTTCCTCTTTATTGATATGTTGAGTTAATTGATAGATTTTATGATGTGAAAATTATTATAAACCTGGAATAAATTCTACTTTTTTATGATATGTTATTTTCATTCATGATAAATTCATGACATATTATTTAGGTTCAATTAGTTAATATTTTATTCAGGATTTTTGCTTCTAAAATCATAACTGAAGCAGGCCTGAATTTTTTTTTTCTTGTATTCCTCTTATCGTGTTTGGAATAAAAGGTGCATAAACCTCATAAAATCAGCTAGGTAGCTTTTCTTCATTTTCTATTTTCTAGAACAACTTACATAAGATAGAAAATTAAACATTTCATTAGTGTTTGATAGAGCTCACCTGTAAAACCATCAGGTCCTAGGGCTTTTTGGCAGGGGAGGGATTTGTTTGCCATTTCAAAGTATTTGATACTTTGTTTTATTCAAATTTTCTATTTTTTTTTCTGTACCATTATCCAAAATTTGTGAGTGTTTGGAGGTCATTGTTCACCAAATTTTCATTCCTCCCACCCTGTGAGAAGATTTAATTCCATCCTGTTGGTGTTGAGCATGGCCACATGTCTTGCATTGATCAATGGAACATTAGTGGACTTCATTAGTGAGCAGAAGCCTTAAATGTCTTAAGGCAAGGGTTAGCCTTTAACTCCTAAAAAGTGGCTGCACTAGAAGGGAACAGTCTCTTAGCTCCATTTTTTCCCTAGTCCAGCAAACCTGAAGCATCTGACACTTCCATCAGTGCCAGAGTCTCACTGCAACTGTGGGTTGGGGTGACTTGTCTATTAGCAGACTCTCCAGAGGAATGTGTATAGTTTTTAACAATGCTACCATGTCCAACTGAGTCACTGTCATAAAGAATTCATATCTGCTTATAACATTTTCAGTTGTTTTACAAAAACTGAAGCTAAAAGAGGAGTATTACAGTTAAAGCCCTTTCTGTTATTCTAGACCCCTGACTGCAGATTTAGCTGACTCTCCCAGCATCAGTTTACATGTCTGTCGGGTGTCTTCTTTAGTCCATGGTCTTCAGCCTCTGCACCCTGATTAGTTCCTCTTCTCAGGTCTTTTTAAAGGTGGTCACATATCATAGCATGCAGGGCAAAAGGGGGAGTTTGACCCAATAGGACGCTGGGCCTGTGGGCTTTCCTTCACTTGGAGAACCCACATCCAGCCAGTAGTAAATAGGGAATGCTGTTTGCACGGAGATGTGTTGGAAGAGATGGTTTTTTTCTAGAACAAGTAAAGTCAGAAACACATACAAGTGGAGATGGTAAGTCAGAAACTTGACTTGGAAGACCATTTCCTTTAACATTAGGATCAGCTCCTTGGGAAGTGCACATAGAGTTCCCTTTTGTGCTCAGTAAGGGGCTAGAGATTGGGGGAGGAGGTCACAGAAGAAGAACACACGTCTCTGCCATAAGGAGTTGGGAGACAGTAATGTTATATATAAAACATAGAAAAAGTATAAATGAAAATTTAGGCCTTATTCTAAATGCAATAGGAATTGGAAAGGAGGATTTTAAGTTTGAGCCAGAACAGCTATTGATAGGTATGGGTGAGGGAGAGGGACATAGTTGGAGGGGAGGGAACACTATGTTGTTTTCCCTCATGTAATGACCCACAGAGATGGGGGATGGAGGGGTGTGAGGGTAAGAGGGGGCATGAAGGGTGGGGAAGGGATTACCCCATCCCTTCAAGTGGATCCTTGGCTTCATTGTGGTAGATGAGTTTATCAGCGTACATTGTTCCTTTTGAAACAGATGAGCTTTAACTTCATTGAGACTGGGATTAAAAGATTGCAGGAAAAATTTAGGATCTGCATAAGGGAGAGCAATTTGTTAGTATAAAAGGAATTAAATTCTTGCTTAGGTTTTTAAAAACTAGGATAGATATTCTTAAGCCACAGCGTCTAGTGGTTCTTAACCAGGGATAGTACTGCCTCACCCCAGAGTATGTGAACTTGTGTGCTCGTGGGGGAGTGGGAGGTGTTACTAGCAATTAGTAGGCTCAAGCCAGGGATGCCCTACCATGTACTGGGGAAAGCCCTGCACAGCACACCGTCTGCCTGGAATGTCAGTGTTGCACTTGTGGAGAAACACTGGCCTTCTCAAACTTCAGTCATTTGGGTTCTGCTTGTGCAATTTTTGCCATATCTGTGTACCACTAATTTAATGCTTGTCTTTTATTTTTTAATTGATTTTTTATTTGCTTTTTGTCATTCTATATCTGCTTTTTGTTTACTTTTTATTTACTTATCTTAATCCTTGCAATCATGGGTTTGAAATGCTACTTATACTTCTCCAATCATACTACAATAGACACATGACTATTGTAATACAGAATGTTCATCCATGTTCCTCTTGGCATCATCTTGGTATGCACACTAGCTTCGAGAAACAGATGCCAGATGATCACACAGGATTGATTTGTAGCTTGACCTGATTTTATGTAGTATATCCTTGGGAGTTGACGCTAAGGACTCAGGGCTCTCGTTTTTAAGTAACCATGTATTCAGCAGAATTCACAAGATGAAGGGGCCTTGTAAGGATGCTTTTCCATACAGAGGTCAGGGGGCACAAGCAGCTGTTACTGCCTCTTTCTGTGTGTAAACATGTCTAGTTGGAAGGGCTTGATTTGCTTGGCAGGATGGTGCTTATATGCCAGTTATCTTTGCTCCAGCCTTTGTCCACAGACTGCTGGCCATCTCTCACGTATGTGACACTATTCACAAGGGATGTTTGTCCCTCAAAGTGCAGAAGAATCAGAGCAGATTCTGTCCTTACTTCCAAATAATTGGCTCAAAGCATGAGTTGCATTCATAGTTGGCCAGGAGGGAAGAGAATGACTGAGTATAGCAGGAACACAGATGCTCTCTCCCCAACACCCAATGAACTGAACCAAAAGGCAGCTAAAAGCAAAGACAAACCCAGCCCCAAATTCACCACCAGCAAATAAACAAACCAAAAAAACAATTACCGCTTCATACCAGGCACTTTGAAAAGTGACAGGCAGGGAAGGAAATACCCCATGCTGACTCCTCAGAGCAGTACTGGGAAAAGAAGGTGAGGGGACAAAATCCTGGGGATTCCTCCTAATACAGGTAAAGATGGAAAGAATCTGGTTGAGGAGGGGAGTAGATAGCCTTGGTAAATGTCCAAAAAAGCCCTCAACAGAAGCAGGAAGTCAACCTAGGACAAGCCATCTCCCAGTCTGTGCCAAGTTACACGAAAGAGACCGTAGGAGTGAGTATGCCCCGGTTAGGCAGAGCGGGCTCTGGTCTAAGACATTTAACCAGCTTCCAAAAGAGGACAGAGCATAGGACCCCCAGCAAGGGAGGCCCAGTGAATGCTACCTCCCCTCCATGGCAGAAAAGTGCATAGAAAGCAACAGCCAACTTCGAGTTATAGCTCAGAGGGAGAAAGACAGCTGTAAAGTAAGGACAGTGTCTACGACACTTCCGCTTGCTGCAGGAGAGCGACCAGGAGTTCTGGATGCTCATGTTGGAAGTATGAAAGATGACGATGAATGTTCTGACAACCCTGTGAAATGCTACCACAGAGGAGTGAAAGAAAGGAGCACATCTTGCAAAAATGAACGTACAACCAGTCTGGTCTGAAAGAAAACCCAGTCCTGGAAAACTCAGCCTCGCAAGTGTTTTTTGCTATAGAAGAGCTCAGTATCAATTAAGCAGAAATAAAAACCCAGAATGTAGTTATGACAAAACAACAATGGGATTCTTCTAGTTTTAATTTTTAATTGTGGTTAAATATACATAACATAAAATTTGTCATCACCATTTTTAAATGTACAGTTCAGTAGTGTTAACTACATTTGTGTTGTTTTGCAACTAAGCTCTGGAACTCTTTTTGTCTTGCAAAACTGAAACTCTACACCCATGAAATAATAACTCCCTATTCCTCCTTCCCCCAGCCTCTGGAAACTACCATGCTACTTTCTGACTGTATGAATTTGACTACATTAGGTACCTCGTGTTATTGGAATGGAATCACACAGTATGCATCCTTTTGCAACTGGCTTATTTCACTTAGCATAATGTCTCAAAGATTCATCCATGTTGGAGCATATGTAAAAATTTCCTTCCTTTTTAAGGCTGAATAATATTCCATTGTATATGTCTACCACGATTTGCTTATTCACTCACCCATTGATAGACACTTAGGTTGCTTCCACCATTTGGCTACTGTGAATAATGCTGTTGTGAACATGGTGTACAAATATCTCTTTGAGTTCCTGCTTTCAGTTATTTTGGGTATATACCTAGAAGTGGAGTTGCAGGGTTGTATTGTATGGTAATTCTCTTTTTAGCTTTTTGAGGAACAGCTGTACTGTTTCTCATAGCAGCTGTACCGTTTGGCACTCCCACCAACAGCGCACTAGGGTTCCGGTTTCTCCACATCCTTGCCAACATTTGTTATATTCTGGCTTTTGTTTTTTGTTTTATAGTAGCCATCCTAATAGGTATAAGGTGGAATGGAATTCTTAAAAGATAAAGCCAGGAAAAGAAATTGAGAACAAAAACACAGTACAAGAGTAAAACAGGAAAACACACACCCACACAACATAATAGACAGAGCTGAAAATCAAGTGAATGGCATGAGGGAAAGGAGTGAGATAATCGCAGGGAGGAGATTAAAGCAATAAGAGAAAAACTAGCAGCCGTGGAAGACAGGCAGAGTCACCCAACATACGAAGCAGAAAAAGAATACAGAGAGATGACCCAGGAACACCTTTCTGAAAGGAAGAACGAACAGAATCTTTAGTCAGAAGCTCATGCCACATACCTGGAAAAGCAGATATAGAATGGCAAAGACGTACCCCGGTCTAAAGCTTCAGTACTTTAGACCCCAGGCAGAAAAAGCAAGTTACACAAAATGTTGGATGAGCAGGTTGGTATCAGAATTGTCCGCACCAACATTCCTTACCATAAAATATGAGCAAGGTCTACAAACCTGTAAGAGGAATAAAATCATTTAAATAACATAAAATTATATTCACAATTTAAAATTCTAGTAAAAATAATATGAACTATAAATACAATAGAAAATCATTTCTTCTAAATACTAAGTTATCATTCCAGTGGAGGCAATAAGCAGACAGTGTTGACCTGAAGGAACTCAAAGAATATTGCAACCATGAGCATTTCTTGAAAAAAAACCTCCCTATGATGATATTGACCCAAATGACTCAAATCAAAATAACAGACCCAGGAGTAGAAAAGCCACGGTTGGAAAACAAAACAAAACAAAACAGTAACAACAAAAAACACTGGTTTCAATCCATTATAATGTAGACTTAAGACTAAACAATTCATGGGAGAGGGCGGGGTGGATTATTGTTACAGAAACATAAATATTAGGCACCTGACAAAATTTAAATGATATAAGCAACAAAAATCAAGAGGTGTGAGGGAAGGGAGAGGGAATGTAAAGCATTAATTAGTAGAGCATTAATATGAAAACATGTAGCCAACCCTGAAGTTTTTATAATTTTCTTCTCTGCATTAAATCCTGTGCACATGTGTGCGTGTTAAGTATTTAACTGCTGGTCAGAAAGCCATTTAGTTTCACTTCTGCTTCTTTTTCTTCTGTTAAATTCCAACAGAATTAAATAGCTCTTATTAGGAAGAAGCTCTTATATTATCATTTTTAATGAAACCATTGCTGCCTGCGTATGCTTCTAACTGTGCATGTTCATGATGAGATGCTCAGAATGAAGATCACCAACTGTAAACACAATGGCGGGATATTTGATGATTGTTTTCTTCTTAGTACTTTTCTGTGTTGCTTGAATTTTTTTAATGAGCCCATATTTTTAATAAAAGCACCCATATGTTTGTTAAGAGCCATAAAATCATTACGGTTAATATAAACTATTGATCAGTAGTGTCATCATTATTCCCATTGCTTCTTAGTCATTTTTTAAAAAATTGCAGTGAAAGAAAATTCCAGAAAGAATCCTTGGCAATATTTTTGCAACTCATCTCTAAGGTCTTGGCAACTGCTTAGAGGCCAAAGGCACGCACAGTGGGAAACATCAGCTCCTCAAATAGGATGCCTTTTGCCACCTTATTGAATCATGAATTGAAACAGTGGGCTGGCGAGTGTGGAGTGGATTGACCTGAATCCCTGTGATGCTGATGGCCAGGAAGTGTAGTACGATGTGCTATCGTACAAATGTCTGAACCTAACCAATAGCTAGCACCATCGTTTTGGGTATTTGGAGTCCCTCCAACCTCTGCACTTGGCTGCTGCTAACTCCTTTCACTTCCTGCAGAGTGTTCTCCTGCCTCTGGGCCTTTGCACATACAGTTCCTTCTGCACAGGACGCCTTTCCCCCTGTCCTCCCCCTTCACCCAGCTCCTCCTCCTCATGTTCAGGGCTTTGCTGGAGCCTCCATCCTCGGGAGTGACCCACACTAGGTTAGGACCCCTTCTGTATCACCAGTGGCTAGGTGGGGTCATGCTGAACACATTTATAACCACTCACTCAATGGCACCCTTCTTAGCAGACTGGCTTCAGGCAGAATCTAATGTAGGAAGTGCAAGGTCAGATTCTCTTGGTGCCCCTCCACACTTTCTCTTCCTCTTCTGGGCCCTGCCAGGATGGTAAATCTGCTCCTGTGGGCTCCACTGCTAGCTACGTACCCTGCTGTCCTCTCTCCCCATTACCTCACGGCCCCTCCGGTTTATTTTTCTCAGCAGGCCTCTTGGCTCCTGCCCCTGTCAGCAACTGCACCTTTTTCCTGGTAATGTTTCAAGTTTCAGCTCATCAGGAGAGCTGTTTGGTTTAGCCTCTCCCCTCCAGCATAGCCCTTCCTGCAGGGAGGAGCATTCACAGCCTTGGCTCAAGCCCTACCTCAGGGCCCACAGGCCGGGGCCAGAGGGAACTGCAGCCCCACAGCCATTCATAAATTCCCCCAGAACTCCTTGCGTGACCTCTAGTCAAGGAGATGGAAGTGGAAAATCCTGTTACAAAGCAGCATGTACAAGGTAATCCTAAGTGTATGCTTTATACATAAAAGAAAGGAGATAGACCAAATTATTATGAATGGGTTTCCCTGGTGGGGTTTCTAGTTATTTTTATTTTCTTGTTCTCAAATTTTCTGTAATAAACATTTTCATAGATGCTAAAGGGCTTTTCTTAAGCCCTGAAACATGGCCCTGTACTGAACAGTCCCCAAGAAGACTAGGAAGAGTTGTGCTCTGCCACCGGGAAGTGCTGTCCTGTTCTCCCCATGTTTCTCCTTCTGTGCCCAGCTCATGTGTTTGCTTGCTTATTTCACCTTCATGTCTTCTTCCTCCCCAGGTGACAGGGTGACTGGGATCCCCTCGCACATGCTCAACAGCTCCCCGTCGGACCGGCAGATTAACCAGCTGGCCCAGAGGCTGGGCCCCGAGTGGGAGCCTGTGGTGCTGTCTCTGGGGCTGTCCCAGACGGATATCTACCGCTGCAAGGCCAACCACCCCCACAACGTGCAGTCGCAGATGGTGGAGGCCTTCGTGCGCTGGCGACAGCGCTTCGGGAAGCAGGCCACCTTCCAGAGCCTGCACAGGGGCCTGCAGGCCGTGGAGGTGGACCCCTCAGTGCTGCAGCACATGCTGGAGTGATGGTGCCTCAATCAGTCTGTGGGGAGGGCATCCCCATGTCCCCTGGGCTGAATCCTGACTTTCACTCAGTGCAGGTGGTGTTTTGTTTTGCTTTGTTTTTTCTTTTTAATGATCCTTAGATGGAAGAAGAAAACAGAGTTCCACTTGACATTATTCGAAAGGCTGTATTACTCAGTAGATCTCCCACGTTGGCCCAACAATTCGTTGTTTTTAATTGCTTGAAGATTGTGTTCTTGTAATTGTTCAGTTTTTAATTGTGTGATTGCCTTTTAATAGACTGTTAAATCATAGTAGTTAAAAACAAACAAAAAAACATATTATCACATTACATGCAGGTGTCCTATACAGAGCACACCCACTTTTACATTGCCTGGGAACTGAACCAGGGACTTTCCTATTCATAATGATGATGATAATAAAAAGTGAATTACTGTATATAATGTGCCCTTTCATAAGAAAGTATTGTGTTGTTTTTTTTCCCTCATTTTTGGATTGCATGGATTAATGGTATAAAATTACAGTAGTCATTTCTTTGGAACAGAATTGATAGTAACAGCCAAATGGTTACTTTCCCCAGTCAAGATAAATAGCTCAGGCAGGATATCTGTATTAAATATAAGACACTAAAGCTCCATGCAAAGACCAGTTCAAATTGCAGCATGCATTCCCGAGCCCTTCATCTTTAAAAAATTGCTGAAGAAAACCTTGTGCCATTTATTTAAAGGATTTACTTGGGGGATAAAAGGGGGCATAGTCTTTCCATGGAGCTGTAATGACCGAAGTGTTGTGCTCCTAAGGAGCATGATTTAGTCTCCTGTCCTTTTATTAATAGCAATGGTGTTTATAAAACACTTTATGGCATTTTCAAGGCTTTTCATATGTGTGATCTCATTTGGACCTCTCAGTCCTGTGAGGTAGGTGGGCAGGAGTGGTGAACCTCCCCCTGTAGAGAGATGAAGTGATCTGATTGGGGTGAGTGAGCCTCAGCACTGGCCCTGCATGCCCTTTCCAGCTGCGCCCCATGGCTTCTCCCCCTCTCTATTGCATGCTAAGAAGCTTGGGTCCTGCTCCCCAGCCGCTAGCTGCATCACCTTGGACAAGTGGCTTAACCTCCCTAAGCCTCAGTTTCCTCGCTGATAGAATGGGGAGATGATTGTACCCATCTCCAAGATCTTTGTGATGCTAAAAGCAATAGTGTCTGCTAAGGGCACAGCCAGAGCTGGCCTGTAGTCAGCTCTCGGGAAATGGTAGCTTAACAGCTACCAATGCTGCCATGGCTGAACCTGCAGTTCAGAGACAAAGCTGAATGGTGGCTAAAGCTGAGGGCACCATCGGAAGACCTGCTGTTGTCATGTTTCTTGCTAAGCTTTAAAATGTGACGTGATTTTATTAACTCTACAGTGTGTCCAGTCTGTGATCCGTCCTTCTCAATAATTGGGGAATCTATTTCCTAATTCTAGTGTAACTCAGGGTTTTTCAAAAAGGGGAAAAAGTGGGCCGGCCCGGTGGCGCACTGCTACAGTGCGCCGCTTGGGAAGCGCGGCAGCGCTCCCGCCGAGGGTTCGGATCCCACATACAGACCGGCCGCTCACTGGCTGAGCGAGGTGCGGGGGTAACACCGAAGGTTGCAATCCCGTTGCCGGTCCCAGTCCAGTACGGGCGCGACACTGAGGGTTGCGAGCGACACTGAGGGTTGCGATCCGTTGCCAGTCATGAAAAAAGACAGAGGGAAAAAAAAAAGGGGGGGGGGGG